>NC_092701.1:34548519-34843519 GCF_964275005.1 Diadema setosum
AATCTGACTAAAACGTCTGGTCTCAACTTGAGATTTCATTATGTTTTATAATCTATTTTTTGTCATTTGAATAATAACAATGCTACAAACTCACTTCATAGCAGCGATTGTCACGCCACTATTACAATACAATATTATGGTACTTATACACTGCAATAATAGGGTAAAATGGCGCCATCTTTTGACAATCTACGCGACATAATCGGAGCTCGTACTATTATGATGATGTAATACGTGTTTGGTATTTGCACTTTATGAAATCCTACACGTCACTTTTTTTTTCATTAGAATATTTAGATATAAACCTCTAATACGAGTATATCTCCAGACTTTTTGAAAATGTCGACACCTAATTCGCGTATCACTTATAACGGTGGAACACATGGCTTGACTTGATTTGGGAAATATAGAGCATGATCTGGTTGCGATCCTTTGGTTCCGCGGCGGTGTAATGATAAAATGAGCATTTATAATTCCCATCACGGATGATTGTCAAATGCAATGGAAAGAATAGTAAAACTCAACATTACTATATTGGCATGCATAATGTACGCAATCACGTTTCTGACAGGCACGCTTATTATATACGAGTTGCATCATTCGTTCACTATCATGACGAAAGCGCTTGGCCGTTCCGGAGTAAATCAGTGAAGAAGAAAGAGGGAGATGGCTTAATGCAAAAGAAAAATAGGAATATGAACCGTATTAACTGTGACCAGTCACTAAAATACAAGAAATAATAATTATGTAATAACACACACGCTATACAAAAAAAAAAAAAAACAAACAAACAAGAAACAGAATACAATATTGTATTTTATTCAAGGAGTATATTATTCGCAATGTACACATTAGATTGTCGCGAGAAAAACGGTTAATGCATTATGTTGCAAAATAAGTGTTGGCAAAAATACAATAATCGTTTTCTCTGTCCATCCCCCCCCCCCCTCTCTCTCTCTCTCTCCAGGCACACACACAGAGAGAGAGAGAGAGAGAGAGAGAAAGAATATATATATATATATATATATATATATATATATATACACCGGAGGCTGCCTCAAAAAAAGTTTGGAAATCGGAGTTTGAAGTTACTCTCTTATCTCATTTATTGACACATAACTGGTAACCACAGAAATATTGTAGGCTACCTATTTACTGTCGGCCTGATTATGATTATGCCATCAGGGATATAGGGCAGTATCTTAAAATGTTGAGTTGCAAAACAAATTTTAAGCACGGTGGTCATGAAGAGTTGATAAAGAACATTTCCCCCCGTTTTTTAAAGTTGTAGTAGTGTTTTCAGCTGATGGTTAGCCACAAAAATCATATTTATAACTTGGAATTTAACATTTCGCTGATAGTGGTGCGCCATGCCAGGGAAGTTACTAAGTTTGCTGGCTCATTCGTATTCAGGTTTGAGTTAGGATCATGCCACGTGTAACAAATGTTTAAAAAAGCCCACGCTTACTCTCTACTATGTCTTTGGTACTGAGTCCTCTACGCGTTTGTTTGTCGTTGCAGAGTTTTTGTGCGTGTCATACTTGCTTGTGCACACGTTTGTTGTGAATACAAACCAAGGGTGATAGCTCCTTGATACAAACTATGAGAGCGCGGCAGACCTCCGCCAACCAGGGAGGTGGGAAGAGAATCCCACCTCCCTGCCACCACTGATCTTGTTCTTTCCACAATGCATGCTGAAATCGCCCGATTTCAAAGTATAGAAGCCTTTTGTTACGTCATCAATTCCAGCTGCGCCCGACTTGCCTCCAGCTAGCTTGACTCCCACGGCCACGAGTGCGCGTATGCAAACGCATGCGCACTTGAATATTATTGACCTTACCTGAAAAACATCGAAAATCCTTCATAAAATCCATACAAATTTCCTGGATCACTACCAAAATCTAATCATCTATTCCTTGTGTCATTCCTCAACCGTTCTTGCCTAGCTGTAGGCCTAACTGTCATCCAAATCCGTTCACAACTTTTTGAGTTATTTTGCACACAGACCAAAACAAACAAATAAACAAACAAACAAAACAAACAAACCAATGCCGATGAAGGCAGACTATATTATATAATTAATGTCAATAACAACCCGTAGACATTGGGGAGACTCAATTATCAACAAGGAAAAGGCATCGAATGACTTTCCAAACTTGAGTCATTTAAATTGCAACTTTTCAGTTTTGGCCTTCCCCACATGACAAAGCATTGCAACTCCATGAAAAAGCAATCTTTCTGTGGCCATCAAACATATTATGTCGAATATTACTGAGATTAAAGAGCAATATTGATCAAACTCAGAAATCCAAACCTTTTTTATGAATGCACTCCAGTTGAGTATCAGATCTCCCCCTTCTCTCCTCTGACCATTAATCTTGTATCCAATCTTGGCGAATGTAGTTTCCTTTGCCATGTGCTGCATTTCCAATATTCAATGTTTGGCAGTAATTTAGGGGGGTTCGGGTCTACCGACGATATCATCGATTTGTTTTGTTTCGTCACGCTTCTTGACCCTTTCACCTTCCCATGGACAGGGAATTCTCGAAGCGCCCGTTCTTGCAGCACGTATTCAGGGTGCGTGCATATACGTACGTCGCCATATTGATTATGACGTAATCGAACTTGACAACATGAACAATTCGTCGCTGATGAGCTCTGCATTTTTAATTACCCCTGTATTGAATGGCCACTAGAAAAATAAAAACAGAATGAGGGTGGAAAGTATAGGTCTCCTCACTTCATGCATATTCATATGTTCAAAACACTACATTCGTAGTTGCAAGATCTTAATAAAATTTCCATATAAGTGTCCATTTTTGTAACCCTAATTTTATGCATTAAATATGACTTTATGCAAATTATTTATAGCCTATCAATAACATGTCAATAATAATTTTTTGACAATTTTTTGTATCTATTCCTTTTAAATTTGAATGAAAGAGGTCATGTCTACCTGTTTTATGCAGTCGGCTTCCATCCTACAGTTTTTTGCTCATTGACCCATCCTCCTGATTTAGGGGTATAATGAGGTTTCGTGAACCCTGTAGGCTACTGAAATATGACCTGTTGCGTTGCTAGCGTCAGATTTTTATTATATTGAGGTGATATATTTATGATCTCGTGTCAAGTTATTGTTTCTGTTATAACGATCAAGTAGACTGCCCTTGGTATTGCATTTTTTCTCTTTAGCGGAAAAAATATAACATTCTTTCCTGACAAAATAGCCGCAGAATTTTATTTCTATCGGTGTGGCGCTCGCGTTTCCCCCTTGTGCGTAGGCGCAGCGATTTGGTCCCACGTCGTACATTGTTCGATGCGTGAACGTGCATTTTGGGAGTTGGCGCATGCCTGTGCGGCTGGCCGCTGCATTATGTCGTGCTATTTTGCTGGTTTATAGGCTAGTTTGCATGCAGAGTGCATGTTGTACTGCATGGTTCATTGGTTAATAAGTTTTTATTATTAAAAATAGACCAGAAAGGACTATGTTCCTATGTGTAGCCAGCTAGAGTGCTAACAATCCGGCGCTACATTAGTCAGACGGCAGTCTGTCGTTGTTACAGGTCTAGCCGTAATTTAAATCAGATCATCAGTAATAAACCTAAGGTTTTAATTCCAGCATTAATTTACACATTGGCTTTGCAATATCTTGTATTGAGTGTAGCCTGTATATAAACTAGTAATAGTATTTATTTTAATAATAATATATCTACTAGACCCTAACAACACTGATAGATCTACGTGGTACGTGTAGGTTGCTACGGGCAATTTGCAACACATGTCTAATAATATACTTGCCATACATGGTGCATATCATGTGCCAAAAATGAAATTTAAAAAAAAGTACCTGGTACATAATTTCTATATCAAATATACATGATACGTTACGTGATATATGTGTCTATTAAAAGTGACAGTGCATGCGGCGGTTGTTTACTTTGTATCTTTGTTGATGAATTTGACAGAATACACAATAATGATGTGACATGACCTGAAAAAGCACTGGTATTAGCTGCTGCTATAGTGATGTACTGACTTTCCATCCAGTGCATGCTCATACTTTTTTATCAGTGTTGCACAGAGAGATGTAATTTCCTGGTTCTTTGTTGAAAGTACAGATTTTCGCGCTGCAAAACCATGCAGTTAATGCAATGAAAGTTGGTCAAGTTTTTTTTTTTCTTTTTATTCAGCAACCAAAGTAATGAAAGGTGATGGTGTTCACTATATTATATAGGGGTAGGAAAATAGTGGGGTACCCAGTGTTGAACAAAAGTTGCTTCTAGCAAGCTACTACCACACAAACAATCACAGTCAATGGGTTCAAATGATATTTGTAGCATAGTCAACTGTTCATAAGTTGTTGAGATACTACTACCACACACAAACAATCATGGAATCAATTGGTTCAAATGACATATTCATGATATTTGTAGCATAGCCAACTGTAAAAAGTTGTTGAGATACTACTACCACACAAACAATCACAGAATCAATGGGTTCAAATGACATATGATATTTGTAGCATAGGCAACTGTTCATACGTTGTTGAGATACTTCTGCCACACAATCATAGAATCAATGGGATCAAATGACATGACATCTGTAGCATACTCAACTGTTCATAGTTGTTGAGATGTACGTACAAAATAATGTGCAGCAACAAACAAATAATTTGAACTAGGTAGACTCGTATGCCAGATGAAATTATGTTGCACTGTATCTATTGATAAACAAATTAATCAAATGACAGCTACCAGTATTTTCTGCTTTCCTGTAAATTTTCTGCAGTCTCAATTTGATAGTGATACTGGTAGTGGTACCTACATATCACTTGTATTGTGATGACAATGATAACAGCATGGCAATAATGAAGTTATGATTTCAAAGTAGATTTCACTTGCATACAGAGTTGTGCAGTCTTGTATAGTGTCATGTGCAATCCAGTCTTTTTTAATTGAAGGAAGTTTGATTGTAAGCTTGTGACGGCAGTAGCACAATATAGGAAGTAGTGTAACGAATATTGACATACTCCCTTGATCCATCCTCCCTCTGCCTGCCCGCGCCCGGCCCGGCCCGGCCCGGCCGCGCCGCCCAGCCCCGCTCCGCTACCCCGCGGGCCCGCATGATATCTGCACAACCCGTGTCGGGCGTGTGAAGCAGAGCCCGCGCGCGGTGACCATCCATTTGATTTGCCGTAAGCGTGAAGCGATAGCCCTGAGCAGTAACACAAGGTCAAATGCAAGGGGCATAAATGATTCACAAAAAAACTGTAGGATGAACAGAAACCACAGATAATTGTCAGAAATGTCCTAAATGATGTCAAAAAGACTATCACATTTCACAAAAAAATTGCAACTTAAGATATGAAAACGTCAAGAAAATGTGTTGAAATCTGATGCTAATTACGATCCTGTCTGTGTGTCCCATGGGACCGACTCATGCATGATAGCGACACATGGTTAAAATATCGAGCATTGTGAAGTGAATGTTAAGCTAGGAACGTTCTGATTTTTTGTGAGAGATCGTGTATGTGTTGCTCCTCTGGACTTTAGTTTTAATATGTTTGATAACCACTCTGAACTTTTTTAATAACGTCAGATATTGAGTCATCATCTTCCGTTAGTGAGTAGTTTCGAACGGAGACCGAATCAAAGTATTTTTAATGTAAATGCTGAAGTGAGCCCTCTCTCGACGGATTGCACAATGGCCGCGCTCTACGTACGGCGATGAAGCGCCTATGACGACCCCACATACGTGGCAGGGGCCCTAGAAACAGCACACGTATGAATATTCATTATTTTAGAATGAGCTGCCAATTTAATATCATGTAAAATGAATATCAAAATATTAAATAATACATAAAAATAACATACCATAACAAAGCATACAAAATTTTTATTCCATGATTCATTTTTTGTTATCGTTATAAGACAAGAAATTTTCTTAAAACAAATATTATAATTCTTTTATCACCAGCTCTGTATCTTCTCCATTTATATTCGATAGATGGCGAGATTTCGCGCTCCCTCAATTCTCGATTTGGCGCGGGCACATGTTTTCATGTGTACGTGTGTAAGCGCTCACTCAATTTTACTAACACAGGGTGAATTTTAGATGGATGAAACGGAGGATATTAAAGTATATTTCAGACAAAGGTGAGTTTCAATTCCGTTTTGACTCCGTGACAAGTGAGAAATAGATTTTGTGCAGCCAGTCATTTTCCCTTTGCGTTGAAAGTGTGATTTATTGTACAGTCTGCTGAATCAGTGAATGGAAAATGCGAAGCCGAAGGCCACGAACATGACGAAGGAACGTTAGAACTGCACGTAAGGATCTAACAGTAACACGTTACATGTCAAGACGCAGGCTTAGTATCTTGCCTCTGGGCTCTGCTCTAAACAACGATACTTTCCCATGGATTGCATTGTACTGTATCTACCTATGTACTGGACTGGCACGTTAGTCTATGATTGATGAAGTTGAAGACATGAAGTCAGTCATGCGATTTCCAACGTAGCGGGTAGGCCGGTCAGCTACCTACTAACCTGGGCAAGGCCAGGGCCTTGGCTTAACATTGCCATGGGCTCTAAATTTAAAACAGAATATGCCCCTAACTGTTCTGATTATGAAGATCTAATTTGTAACTAGCCCGACCAGACGCTGTTAATACGCTACGCGAAAACAGCGTCTGACCAGCGAGCGGGCACCTTCAAAGTGGGGAACCACAACACAACTACAAAACTCATGAAAATTTATACGTTCTTTATAAACAATGTACACGTTACCAAACGTTACTCACCTTAGGCCTAAGTGCATGCTTGTATTACAGAAGGTTCGTAAGTCCATTGAGAGCCCTCGTGATAAGTCCGTGGAACCAAAAAAAAAAATGATACTTTCTGGCGGATTCCCTAACAGTAACAGAGCACCGTCGGGGTTCATCGTTGCAGAATTCAAAATGGCGCCGGAAATCTTTTGCGTGCGTGTGATGCGCTGCTTGAGTGTTGGTGTAGCAGCACGGTCGACAGCGCGACCTTTTGAAAGGGCATTCAGATCATGTGACCTCCCGGATATTGGAAATGGCCTGGCGTGAAAGACGATGTACCGTTCGTGAACCGTTCACCATGTTCACACATGCTGCATAATAACCATCATTTTAGGTAAGTTATTAAATCTAAATTTCAATATTCATGGCATAGATATGAAGTCTCATTATCATTTTGTTCGTCAGATGAGTTTGAAGTGACAAAAAAATGATCTAAAGTATCAAAATTCAATCCGATCGCATGCGATCGTTGGACCCTCTTCGTGTTTGGAGCTTCGCTGGTACAGCCCTGTCGCGCTACGTATGTACAGCGGCGACTGGGCTGTGTATAGTTAATTTGTAACTTACAATAAGATTACGTTATGTTTAATATAGCGTTCAATGTCATTGTTATTGACATTATTACCATGTGTGCAAACTATGTCCAAGACCAAGATTATCTGGTTATAGTCTAGAGGTCTAATTAACTTAATTTTATAATGGCTGCCCGCCTGGCACATAAATGCGGACAGCCAGCCATGTGAATCCGATCGCATGCGATCGTTGGACCCTCTTCGTGTTTGGAGCTTCGCTGGTACAGCCCTGTCGCGCTACGTATGTACAGCGGCGACTGGGCTGTGTATAGTTAATTTGTAACTTACAATAAGATTACGTTATGTTTAATATAGCGTTCAATGTCATTGTTATTGACATTATTACCATGTGTGCAAACTATGTCCAAGACCAAGATTATCTGGTTATAGTCTAGAGGTCTAATTAACTTAATTTTATAATGGCTGCCCGCCTGGCACATAAATGCGGACAGCCAGCCATGTGACTCGTGAAATGAAATTGGACATATTTTTGTATTCGAGAGTTACCAATTTAAATTTAATTTACTGCTGTTCAGCAGCTAGATGCCAAGTTCAAAAAATTTTTATGAGTGAGATTTTCATGACTCTGCATCTTGGCGCGTGCACATGTGCGTGAGTGAGGGAATGAAGCGACTGAGCAGGGGGAGCATGTGGGAGGGGGGTGTCCCTCGGCCCCCTCCCACGGTAGGGAGCTTTTTCAATTTTTAGCTCTTTTTTTTTTATGGTGCGATCTGGTGTATACTTGAGTGACTTGTTTTTTGCTTATCTTCTACAATGTAAATTTAGATCTATTATGAAAGACAAAAGGGAAATATACCTTCAGTTGCAACTATCACTTTAACCCTTTTTGTTGAGCTTTGCTCCAGATACTTGAGAAAAATGGGTGCCATGCATGAGATCGTGAAACAGACCTCAACAATCACATATGCATGAGACTTGGTAGTTGTGGTTCTGCCGCATATCTTATTTTTCCGAAAGGTCTTTTCAGGAATTACAACATTTGATCTGGAAGATCTTCTTTCTTTTTTTCTTTTTTTTTAAGTGAGACACCTGCACAGCACAAGAGTGCAGGACAGTTCACTGAAATGCAAACTTGGTTACTTCTGTGAGAGTGAAGACTGAAGAGGATGAAGGAAAACCTTAGGGTCAAGTCTAGTCTAGCTAGAGGCTGTCTAATCTGTACAGGAATAGATCTAGAAGTCTAGATGATTCTAGAGCGAGCATGATTATGCAAAAGAAAAAAAAAAAGATTTTTGTTGAAGACGCCAACTTTGTTGTAATGTAAGCCTCCAGGAAGTTTCTCTAACTTTAGAGTCTAGTTCTGATACCAATCAATTTGAGAAAAATTTTGGCAAACTGGAAACACTGCGCTGGAGTGCTGCACTATCGTGATTTCACTGGAGGAGGTGACCATTTTTTTTTTCTTTTTCAGCAGACCTCTGAATGTTACTTCAGAACAACTTTTTTTTTCTTTGTTTGTTTGTTTGTTTTTTCCTGCGACTACTGTTAATGTGATGATTCTATTCAGGAGAATCTGATCATTCATTCCATGGAGTTTAAATTTTGCTGTATTTGAAGTGAAATTTTGTGCACTTTAATCGCAAGAGTAGACCCCTACGGCCCTAGTGAATGTACAAATTTTTGTTTTTTAACAAAAAATTGCTTTGTTTGCTTTTGTTTAAAACCTAATAAGGACCTGAGGAACAGGTGGGAACCGCCTGAGAACCGAAGTTTTTCTAAAAAGTGTGATTCCATAACGTTAGTGGACTAGACTACAGGCTGACGTTAACTCTCAGAGAACTACATGTACACAGTACAATTGTACTCCATTCATAGAAATACAGTGTACTTTCAACAACAAAAAAGAAAAAGAAACTTTGGTAAAATGTCTTATCCCATCAGTACACTCTCTTCAGGGTCTGATGTAACATACTGCATGCAATGCACATGCTTTATCTATGGTACAGTACACACATTTTTCTCACAATCTCAAACATTCTGTGGTACAGCTTCATGGAGTGTATTTAGCAATTTCTATCTAAACACAAAAATGTTCACCCATTTAGAGATGCTCATTCAACGTTTGTTGTGCTATAGATGTAAGTTCGTAAGCAATCCGCTATCCTTTGGGTTTACTTCATTAGTTGTGCTTGTGAATGACTAGAATGTACAAGTAACAAGAATTCAAACTATGTTTGTTGTAATAACAAAATTTTATTATAACTGTGTTGGTTGCTATGGGAGCATACTGTGTTGTGTTCTTTTTAGCAAACTTTGATACTGTAAGATAACTGCTGATAACCTTGGAGTACACTGTACCTTTGGCTATATATAGGAGAATGAAACTCAGATACAATCTTGTGCATAGCTGTTTGATAGATTTTATGTAGGCCCTATTCATAAGATCCTCATCCTTTGTTTCCATATCGTATGTACATATATGTAGGCCTATTGTCTCTGTGCCTTGTCAACAGCTCTTCTCATTTGATGTGTATTGTATGTACTGTAAAAATGGATATTTTCGCTTGACTAATTTTTCATGCTCGGCATGGGTAAGAAGAGTTTCGCGGGTTTTTAATTCTGCGCAATCAAGACATCGACTACTGGAACATACATTGTATGGCAAGCAAAAATGTGCTTTTATTCTCGCGCTAGTTTCAGGTTGCGCGAAATGTGCGAAAATTTCCACTTTGACAATACTCATTTTTTAATCAACATGATGTTTGAGTCATTTTGGGGGGATGGGTGTTTGTGTGTGTGTGTGTGTGTTCCAAATGTAGAGCTCTCTATGCATGTAATACAGTATGTTACTGAGCTAATGAAATGTCAAGCTACAACAATAGGCAGTTTTCGATTGGGTGAACGAGAAGGACGTGCCGCCGAGCGCAACCGTACGTCAAGGCGTCACGTCTGTACGTTGACCCGCTGCTAAAACACGTTTCGATTTCGGGCGCCGGCGTTACATCTCGTAGCGTGTGCTGGCCCTGTGCCTTGCGTGCATATAAGCGGAATTTGCGACTCGTTTCTGTACTTGTCATATTTATTTTGTCTTTGACTAGATGCGTATCCTGGGAGGAATTATGTGGATTTTAAAACATGATGCATGGTAAGACTACTAGGCAAATGCACTGCTGCACTAGCTAGGCCAAGCACCAAAATCTGTTTGCGTACAGCATTACGTGTAAATGCATGTGTGGGACTACGGTAGGCAGTTGCAAAGTGCGAAACAGTGAAAACAGGCAAATAAAGTAGGTACCAGAGGCTGTAGTTTGTATGTCAGCGCTGCTGCTGTGACGTATCAAGATCATAAGCTTTCATGCAATTAGAATATCGAAAGAAAAAGGAAAACAGGTGAACTGAGCACGGATTTCCCGAGAGTCATCGTGCTTTTTCGCACGATACCCGAGAGGAGTGTGACGTCATAGCAAGGGTGGGTTGAGCGCGGCGCAACCGATTTGGGTGGACGGTGATAACCGGGGTTAACGCGTTCGAAATTTGTGCGATGAGCCGAGGGTCGACACTCGCGCATGCGCAGTACGTAAAAACTACGTCATAACAGGGTGACGCCTGGCTCAACGTGCAAATCAAAAAGTCCCTAATGTATGTGGCCAGCAGGTTATTGTACTGTAGTTCACAGAACATTTCTTCACAAAGGCAATATTAAAGGGATGGTATAGCTATTGGTTGAGGCGAGGATTCAGCTTTTAATTTATTCAAAGATACCAATCTATACATTGTATATTGTATGTAGAAACCACTGTTTGAAATGTTAAAGAACATACAAGTTCTAGGGTAATTTAAAATTTATTTGATGAAAATTGGTTTTGAAATATGACTGAGATCCTAATGAAAATTGTGGCCTGTTGCATTTTATTAGGATAGCCTTTGTAGATATCTTGGCCATTTCAAGACCAATTTTTGTCAAATAACCTGTGAATTCTTCTAAGAATTACATTCTTTCATATTTCATAGTAAGAGTTTTCTCATTACTGGTACCTCACAAACACACAGGCAAAATGTTGGAAATCTGCAGCCCCATCTAAACCGAAACTCCACCGTACCTGTAATGATGATGAAAGGTGCCGTACCAAATTATGGTAACCTACACATGTATGTGATTTCTCAAGGGTAGCCTCTGTATTTTTTTTTTTTTTTTCTAGAGGGCCTTGCCATTAGCATTTCTTCACCATTGCACCATACCAATTTACACACTCTGGGTCAGACAGGGGAATAGAAAGGGTATCTACAGTACAACTATGTGAAGGTATTTTTTTCGATGATGGATACTCGCATGGCAAAAATCAAATGTGAAAACCTTTGTACATGCGTACATGAGTAGACTACTGTATGTGGATGTGTGTATTGACACAAGCAATAATTGTATATGAAATGTTGTGTGCTTTCCTTGTCAGAACCAATGTTTGTGCTCAAGAGTCGATTCTTTCTTACATGAACGGAAATGTGAAACAAAACCAAGTGCATCAATGTCTGTTTTTGTTGCTGTTAGAACTAGGGTTGCAAGGAGTGGTTGTTGTCTTTTATTGTAATAAACACTGGAACATATCTGGGCTCAACAAGAACAAGAACTTCAGATTCTGAAGGTTTCGACTTAAGTAATATTGTTAAAATAAATGGTACTCAACACATACACACATGAAAGTTAAAGGAGAAGTCCGGACGATTTTGATTAAATTTCACCATTTCTACATAAATCAAAGACCAAAATGACTAAGTTTCATTAAAAAATACCCTCCCAACTCGTCACAATCTATTTTTTCGCATCACTAATTTTGAATCGTAACTGTTCAATTTCCATACACCGGCTAGAAAGATCACGTGACGGCGTGACGTATTAGCCCCACATTGCTCTGTGTTTGGAGCGTCAGCTGGCTCGGGGAGCCCTGCATGAGCAACGGCGATGCGGGTCGAGCAAGCGGTAGCATACCGCTTGGTTCCGGCCATGCAACAGATCCGTGGATGCACGCGGCATGATCTACATGTGTATGTTATTGCTTCACTTCGCACGCGAAAATGCCGATGTGTCAAGCATTTGGCCAGAAGAAGAGTTTCTTTGCCATTGCCAACCCAGAAAATGAGCGGGAAAGGTGCGCCGGATGGCTCTCCAATATTAGAATTGACAACTTTGACGTCAAAACTTACAAATACTACTTGATTCAGCCTCGTCATACTCCCCACCGGCGGCGGCACTGGCGCTTGCGTTTCTTCTGCGGTTCAAAATTATACGGTCGTAAGTTACCACCGTCAGACATACTCAACAGTCTCGGACAACAAGAGAGGCAATAATTCTGAAATTGACAGACTGAACTCAGATTGTTCACACTCAGAAGTAAAAAAAAAAAAAAAAAAAAGTGATCACGGATTGTGATAGCATTTGGCAGCAGCAGACGTACTTCTGTGAATGTATGCCTGATCACTGTGGTGGCAACAATACAGTAGCCGATGAATGTACATGTAAATGATGGGATGGACACAAATAAGTATGACAATATTACAATACATATAATATTCCAATAAAATGAAAATGTCATAAAATTGTGACTATTTTATATTAATCTTTGACGGATTTTATGTATTGAAGATGATTTGAATAAAGGATTACAGCGCTTGGCAACATTACTCCTAAGCGGTGTACGGACTCCTGCGGTAGCGCCAACTAGGCAGCCCTTGGCAGGCATGCAGATACCGCGCCGCAGTCAGCAGTGTAATGGGAGATTGATGCGTAGCTGGGCTGCGCTCGCGGTAATTTCAGCTGAGGAAACTGAGCCTGATACATCACGCACAATGCATCCTGGGACAGATAGTACGAAGGGCTGCTCGCGACGGATGCGAACACAAAGAATTACCTTATTTTTTTTTTTAAATCATAGTAAATGTATCTGATGGTCTTTTCTCATCGGGGAAAAAGGTAATAGGTTCATGAAATATTGTTCTTTACACGGGAAACGGCTGATAATCGTCCAGACTTTCCCTTTAAACATGGTGAAAAACAGATTATGGTCAGTACATATGCTGAGTTAATTTGAAAAACACACAAACAGTATGACGGTATCCAAGTAATGATGAAAAAAATTCTAGTACACAATCTCTTTGTTTATTTACACTAGAAAGTCTTTATCCCACCAGTGCAGTGTTTCTACAGATATACATCCAGTAACTTCTCTTTCTCAAACTTTATTTACTGATGACATGGAAAATTATGACAATTATTTTTACTTGTGTCTGCCACTCTGAAAGAACAAGGGGACTACATGTAATACACGTGTAAATCACACATTTTATAGCTTTTTGCTCATGTCATTGTCAGAGAATGTCAAGAAAAAGCATCCATGGAAGTAAGCAGGTGTTTGTGAATATTGAATGACCCTCTTTGCCATCTTTTGCTGTTTGAAACTGTTGCTATACCCCCACCCGTGAACAGTACTGGGCAATGGAAACGTAGCCATGCATTGCTGTCTCATTGGTACTAGGAGAAAACAGGAATGTCAATAATCAGCTCCTGAAGCTTACATTCCATGCATTTAATCATCGTGGATGACTGCTCACAATGATAAGAGAGAGAGAGAAAAAAAAAAAAGATGCACATGTGTTTGTATCCGTGTTCATTTGTGTCTTGAATGCAGTTACATGTAGTACAGTTCGACCTCGATTATCCGGCCATGTCGGGACCGGCGCTCATCCGGATAAGCGAATTGGCCGGATATGGGAGACACAATGTTAATGTATGTAGCTGCCGTCCAAGCTGCCGTACCAGTGCACTGGCAGCTAGGCAGGTAGTGTACCCCGAAACGGTTGTGTAATCTATGCTAGCCTGCGCGAAATTGTAGTCCCTTCTTCACAAAAATAAGGTAGGCCTCTATCTTTATGTGAAAATCATACATGTTTTACCTCATTGGATATTGAGAAACCTATCATGCACATCTTATGAAATTAGTGAAGTAGATCCATGAAAGTCACTGTTTTTTCTCAATTTTTGGATGAAAAAAAAAAAAGTCCTTCACTGCGTGAACGTGTCCGGATAATAGAGATTTTCGGATAAAAGGAGGCCGGATAATCGAGGTCGAACTGTCCGTGCACACACATGTGCATACAATTGTATGTGTGTATGTGTAGTGTGTGTATGTTGCATGTACATAATGTTAAACTGGTATATATGCCATATGCAATGTTTGTGTGAAATACACATAGTTGGGTAGCACAACCCAGACTCCTTGAATCTCATCTGAGAGATCAAATGCAAATGATATTGGGGGGGGGGGGGGTGTTCTATATGAAGACATCAATAAATCTGTAACATTTGAGTGTGTGGAATGAAAAGTGTGATTAGCACCTTTAATTTTTGAGGAGGATAACATCTGCCTGTCTTGGGGAAGCGTGGTCATGATGCAATACATCCAAACACACGCTGGCTACTGTCTGCCAAGATAAACATGCCGATAGGTCACGTCCCCTCCCAAACAGTTTATCGCTGGCTCAAACGTGATGAATACCTTGCCGCCCTGATGCCTCAGTGACTGATGCTTTGTCAGTTGAAGACATCAGTTGGCGGCAGCAGAGAAAAGACGCTGGGGGTTATCACTGACATATGTGTTCATACGGATGTTTAACTGTCCTGATAATGAATTGGGGCTGGAAAGCAAGTATTGCATCATGAAAAGCCATCAAAGAGAGTTGCAGTATGCGTGTAACATCCATCTGTGAAGATATGAACTTGACAAGTCTGGCATTAGGTGCACAATTTTGTGTTTAACCATGCAGAGTGCGTCTAGCCTTTCTGAAATTGTGTACGATAGCTTTGGACATTTGAGCCAGAACAGGTTCTCCGCTTGTGTTGTGAACCAAATATTCTCCATTTCAGTTTTCTGTTTTGGGTCAATCAATGTCAAATCATCCAATTTTCAGACCAGTTTTCACTCGACCCCTTGCGATTTTCTTTTAAACTACACCAAATTTTCCCCGAGTGTCTGACCAAAAATTCAAAAGTACATGAATTTTGTCCCAAGGTGGATTAGTTGCTAAGAAGCAGTCTCACAGCAACCAGTGTCCGAGTGAGCATTCCAACAAATGACTTCTTTTAGTCCTTAATTTTATTTCAGATGCAAATATGGCAGACAGTTTATGTATCTCTTTTTGGTGAAATTAGTTTGGTGATTCTGAAAAAAAAAAGTTTGCTAAGCCAAGTCATGCCAAGGAACCATTTACAATACTCCCCCCCCCCAAAAAAAAAAAAAAAAAATGATGCAATGGCATGGTAGATGAAAGTACCGCAATCTTAGTCTCTTTAAAAACTCATCATAATCATATTGCTCAGGATGGTAAATGCCACTGCCTACAATTGTGTCAGGGACAATGTTTACAAAGTAAATAGCTTGTCATTTAGGCTGTCAGCCTTTACACCAAAAACAATGTTCTTGAAATTATTCAAAACAGCAGAATGAACAAACAAATCTAAGCCAAAGGGAGAGACTCTGGTCCAAAGTGGAAAAAGAAAAAGGTTGACTCTGTAAGGTCTTGGTGCATTCATTGGCAATTGATGTACATTCTAGCGCCAGGCTCCAATGTGAAGGGCCTTTCTGTCCACAGCGGTACCATACACAGCTCAAGTAGCCAAGAGCTCAAGTTCTGTGACGAGTATGTGCCTGAGGATTTCATATTCACTGATGTTTACGATGAGAGTTGTAGCCTTTGGAGCTGGATGTTGTTTACGACAAGAGTTGCAGTCTTTGAGGCGAGCTCGCCTACATATGTACCTCACCAACGATTCATGCTTTGTGTTCTTAAATCTGCTTTTCTTTTCTTCTGTTCCCCCTTCTTTTTTCCAGGAAAGAAAAGGTTATACTCTTCAGTAATCATGTGGTTAGGGATGGATGAGGATTATACAAGTGTGTGAGACTTACATCTACTGTAGACAAAATGCTACTAGAAAGCAAGGGCAGGAGAGTTTAACTTGTGACTTACAGTGTGTACACATCATCCATTGCTCATATCAGACTGCAGTTTACATAGGTCACATCAGGGTGCACAGATTTATTAAAGATCTCAGATCAAAGATATTAAATCATTTAATATCTTTGATCTGAGATCTTTCTTTGTAGAGCTCCCGTTGCATTAGTTCTCTCCTGTTCAGACACCAGAGAATTCACACAGTGCTTGGTGGCGAGGTGTAAACTGCATCACCCATGCCAGGGAGATGTCAATATGCCCAGAGACGGCCGACGCTGTGGATTTGTGATTTTGCCGTCATAACCTCCAGTTGCCTTCATTGCCTTTCAGTCTGAAAAATATTAAAGTTGAAGAAATCACAAGCTGATGATGAGCAGAATTTTTACTGAAACCCTGTGAAATTATTTCGAAGCAAATATTTTTTTTTCTCTGTCAAAGAGAAATGATGTAGTACATTGGACAAGATTGACTCTGACTTGCTCTGCTCATTTTAGGGGTTAAATGTTTATGTTTTATACCACCAATACCTTTATCTGTCCATAGTCTTCTACATGATGAGCCCTGTTTAATAGTTGTAACTCTTGACTACTTTTAATTGGCAAAGTGAATAACAGAACCTGCAATAATTTGGTGTCCCGACATTTTTTTCCCCCACTCCGCCAGGCCTACACTAATGTCGAGCCCTGTTGTATTTTAAGTGTTATGGCAGTGACTACAAAAATCCTGCAATGTATTTTACTGATGAACTGAAATGTCAGAGAAGGAGAAAGCGACAAAGCAACCATGATGTGATGTGGATCAGTCAAGTGGCTTCCACTTTGTGAATCATACGATTGAGTAGAGTATGTGTACTGTGACTCTGTGAGTGGTACAGACTGACTGCATGCCGACCACATTTTCGAGGAAAGTGCATGATACAACTAGTTTTCCCGCCCTCTGGTGCATGTTATTCGTAAGTTGTGCAGCAGCCCATTCTGGATCTAACTTGGCTCTGTCACTAGCCATAAAATCTGAACTTCAGGAACCTTTGTTGATTTCTTCCTTTTTTTTTTCTTGATCCTCTTCCAATCACAACCCTCCTTCTGTGAGCTACGAGGTTAAAATGTCAATTACACAAACCCGCCACAATCACTCCTGGACCAGGTCATTCATCACAATTCTCCCAGCATGAGTGGAATGTTTAAAAGCAATATATGCAACATATCAATGGTAGAAAGGGCCAAATTTGAGCAGGTGAATGAGAAATACATGTAATGGCAGATGAGTAAAAAACAGTTAGTGACTCATTTGTCCAGATACACACTTGCAGTGACTGTTGGGCACTTCTGTTTTGAGTCTGACATGTCTGCCCGTGATATACATGTATCATGACTTCTTCTCTGGATGTGTGTGATTACACATGAATTCCAGGAAATAATTTAGATTGCATCCTTATCCTGTTATGAGGTGATAGACTCCACCATGTATTCTCATTTCCTGTCCTCTTGAGGATGTGCCTGCTGTGACGAATGAGGATCATTATTGAATCGTATCCTGAAATCCTGGAAGCGTTTTGGGTCATGATGGTGTTAACATTGTACATGTATGTTGTGTTCCAAGGCAGATAATGATCAAGCATTATAACAGGGCTGTGTGGGTGGATGCAAGCATCTGGAAGTAGCCTGAATGCATCACCAGTATGAACAAATCTTGAATTGAGGTGTACATGGTAGCTTCGTGCAGTCTGATACCGTTGTGTCTCCTGTGTGTATGCGTCGATTATGTGAAATTGTGCCATCAAATCAGCATTTCAAGACCTAGCAGCATTGCATTCACAGAGAAATGAAATGCGAAGATTACCCAGCCTGCCTGTCGTTCAGGACAGTACGTAGTGCAGGTAGAGACTGCAACCATCGGCTCATGGATGGTTCAACTCCCAAATGAGAGAGGATGGGGAAATCTTTGATCAATGCAAGACATCACTCCGATCCACCATCTCTATCTCTCTCCTCTCCATCTTTACCCCCCCCCCCCCTTTCCCTTGCTTGCTCTTGCATCCAAATCTTGCTTCCTTCTCAAGCCCACTGCCTGCATTGATCCTCGTCTGTGGTGGACAGTGTTCCGTCATGAGATTTTCACGATGTATCCTGCTCCTTACACAGTTGGACCGACTTGTAGCATATCTAAAAATAGAGCTACACTATGTACATAAAGAGATGCATGTGGAGGAAGCCTGTACTGTCGTCCATTTCATTTGTTCTCATTATTCATGCAATATCGTGGTACATGTATCAATATTGAAGAAAAGATTATTGGGTTAAGGGGAACAAGGCAGTCTTGTTTTTTATTACCAGGCAAATTGTGATGACCTACCTTCTGTTTCTTGAATGGAACAGAACTAATAATTTTTGGCATAAGGGTGTTTTGTAAGTGTATTTATGTTCTGTATTCATTACTTTGTAAATTAAATTCAAATTTGCGTATTAATGAGAATTAGGATGCATTGAGGCAGTGGAGTGCTACAGTACATGCCCATGCCAAGAAGGTCCATAATTTCTGCCCTGATATGGGCATTTCACAAGGTGTGGAGTATGGCATCGCAAAGTGGTGTACAGTGACTGCAGATGGTCATTACCCTAATTATCTGGTACAAGTGAAAACATTGTGCATGTAAAGGCATTCTGTCATGTGCTACAACAGTACGTATTGCACACGCAATAAAAATGCCAAGAAATCGTCGTCCATGACAAATGAGTATTGATCAGACAAGTGCGTTTAAGAAGTGTACTCGAGTCATAGAAATAGCAATAATGTATACAAAAGCAGGGTTCGAAATTGGCGATGGTCCGCTGGCCATTGGCCACCCAAAATGACGTCGGACTAGCTAAAAATCATAAAATTCTGAAGTTACTAGTCCGTCTGGCTAGCCAAAATATTGCTTCAGTGTCAAAATTGATTCTAAGTAGTCCGCCTGGCTAGTTAAAAAAAAAAAAAAAAAAAAAAAGTTAAGTGCGACCCCTGATAAAGCCAGTGAGTTTTAAG
The DNA here is from genome assembly GCF_964275005.1 of Diadema setosum. NCBI lineage: Eukaryota > Metazoa > Echinodermata > Echinoidea > Diadematoida > Diadematidae > Diadema > Diadema setosum. Next base: position 34,567,897 of record NC_092701.1, read on the forward strand.
CTTCTGATGATGCTGCCTTCGTATTCAGCAATATTGTAGACTGGTAGAGCTTTTGAAATTAAAATGTGTAGTTCACAAGACATTGTCAGTCAGTAGCGAATTTGAAACAAAATTGGTTATTAGGTCAATTCATATTCTGGAACTTACATGTAGATTGAGAGATATTTTTTGACTGCCACATTAAAATATATGTCAAAGAAGTCCTGAAAATATTTGAATTTTTCATTCAAAATGACATTTTTGTGAAATTCTCTGATATTTCTCTATAGTTGTACATACAAATTGTACATTATGTCACAAACTGTTTTTAGTTCTCTCATATCTAGAGATGGCTGTACCGAAACATTTAAAAAAAAAGAAAAAAAAAGCTTAATATCAAAGAATTGTCTGATTTTCCCCAAACTTCGCTGATGTGTACTATAGTGTACTACTATTCATATTTCTGCATTCTCCCAGTCAACATCAAATATTTGGGTGTCATTCCCTTTATTTTATTTCTTTAAGATAGGAACCATGACAGATTCCACTGGCACTCCTCCCCCCCCCCCCCCCATCTTCCATACAGATGGTTGTTTGCAACCTTATTGTTTGTACACACTGAAGTAATCAATACAGGGTCTCTTCATCTGATTCGTGAGATGAGGAAACAATGGGGTGACCTGGGTGAGTGGTTGAGGGCACCAGGAGTGCCTAAGTCGGTCTTTATTCAGCCCAATATGCTCCAGTTCCATCTTATTGTCTATGATGTGAAGCACCTTTTCCCTGTGCAATTGTTAGATGAAGACAAGGGCTAGAGGTCCATTGATTTCCCTCCGGGAGGTGTTTGAAAGCGGTTGAGAAAGGGGGGGATGGGGGACAAGGAGGGCAGTGTATAAAAGGAGCAGTTGCTCCGTGGCAGCGTCCTCTTTCTCTGTGCTTCTACGCCAGGGAGGGCAAACTCGGAATGGTGGCAGAGGGTGGCTGGTGTTGAATCCAGACTTTTTGATCCTCCTCATTTGTGCTGGATCAACCCATCACCCATCTCTCTTTGCAGGGTATTTGCAGGAGGGCAGTGTGTTTTCCTCCACTTTTGTCTAGGATACATACTTCACAAGTTTAATTTTTGGCACGCAGCGAGCGAAAAATAAGGGGGATCCTTTAATTTTTTGGGAGGGCAGAGCTCACACAGCCATTGTACCACCATGAAGATAATGGAATATATAGAGGTGAGTGTGTGTGAATCATCTGTGATGACGTGAGAGGAGGACAAATAGTGTTTTTAGAATGCATTCTCTGTTCACCTTTCATCTTTCCATGCTTGTTTGCCACATTTTGTGGAACACTGCCAATCCTACTTCTTAATTGTAATGACCTCAATACAGTTGAACCTCTCGTATCCGGACAAGTCGGGACCGGGGCTCATCCAGATAAGGGATTTGGCCGGATACGGGAGACTCAATGCTTTATACAGGTACATATGATATACATACACATGTACTGATGTAGCGAATTGTAGTACCACATGTAGTAATGTGTATACTGCAACCATTCGTTGTTACATTTGGGGATGTTTGGGGATGTTAAAATGTCTGAAGGTAAGCAATTTGGAAGGAAATTTGATGTAATGTATGTTAATCATGTTCGAAGTAATATGTAATTCATGTGTGTTTGTGTAGGAGTTCTCAAGGAGTTAGGAATCCCCCTTTCCTCCCGTAATTATTAAAACAAAAATCACGGCGAGATTGCGTCCGTATAATAGAGAGATCCGGATAAAGGGAGGCCGGATAAGAGAGGTTCAACTGTACCTTCAAATCTGAACTGAACACCTACTTTTTCCAGCAACTTGTGAATGTTGTGTGACACATTGTGGGAGCTGGGTACCTTTGACTGTTTCTGCAGATAAATGGTGTTTTATCATCATCGTCATCATTGTTGTCATCATCATCATCACCATTTGTAGGGCTTACAGCTGTAGAAACTGTAACAACAAAAAAAAAAAGGGAAAAGTAGGCATATGAACTTGGGATGTTCGAATTACTAGTGTGTTTGTGTATGTTGTGTATGTGTGTGTGTGCTAGATTTCAAGCTAATTCCTGACCATAGTTTCTATAATACATTGTACAGTTGTACTTCTTTGTGTCATTTTATTTTGTTAAAAGTTATACTTAGTAGTTCCTGAAGCTTGACTTATTCACACATTGTGGGAGCTGGGTACCTTTGACTGTTTCTGCAGATAAATGGTGTTTTATCATCATCGTCATCATTGTCATTATCATCATCACCATTTGTAGGGATTACAGCTGTAGAAACTGTAACAACAACAAAAAAAGGGAAAAGTAGGCATATGAACTTGGGATGTTCGAATTACTAGTGTGTTTGTGTATGTTGTGTGTGTGTGTGTGTGTACTAAATTTCATGCTAATTCCTGACCATAGTTTCTATAATACATTGTACAGTTGTACTTCTTTGTGTCATTTTATTTTGTTAAAAGTTATACTTAGTAGTTCCTGAAGCTTGACTTATTCTGTTTGAGCATAGAGAACAGTTGAGTAAAAGTTTGTGGTAATTGTTATACAGCTTGTCCTACAAATCTGCATGTCTCTTGCAGGGATTTGCAGCAAAAAGCAAAATTCTTGGATGGCAATCCCACCTTGATCCCGAAGGTTGCTGAATTTGTTGCTACAATTGTTGTATAATGTCTGCATAGAATTTCTTATAGAGGTATAATCCCAGATGTAATGCACAGTTACTGATTTGTGCAAGCATCCTGAACAACAGTGTGCCTACAATTCTGCCCAAGAAGAAAATACAGATCTTACAGAAATCCGATAATATTGAGAGGGGTTGGGGAACCTGGAATGGATTTCACAGAATATGGGGGAGTACTGCATATATTGTATTTCTTCTTTTATTAAGTTTGTGGTGTGTTTACCCGTAAGCCGATTTTTTTTTTTTTTTCAGTTATTTTTTTTTTTTTGGGGGGGGGGTGGGGTGGGGGATCTCTTCACCATCAACAGCTGGATATGGTTGCCTGGCAACATTGCTTTTGTTTGGCTTTTCTTTCCCCCCACAATGCTACCCCCACTATGTTGACTCTGACCCCCTTTGTGTGAGGTGTCATGTTCAATAACCTGATCTTGCCCCCCAGTACAGCATAGAATCTGGTAGACGTCATTTCTTCCACCAGCAGGAGACTCTGCAGCGAGGACGATGACAATATCGCAGATATTCCCCAAGGAAAGCTTCAACTTTTGATTGCAGTGTGACTTCTGTATCCCAGCCTGAAAAAAAACACACAAACAAATAAAGCAAAACATAAGCAAAAAGGAAAAATAGGCTTCAGTGATCCTTTTTTAATATAAAAGAATGCTGATTTACAATAGAAGAGAGGTTCTCCCGGCTTCACTGGGTTTTGCACTCTTTCTTTGTGTGTTTCGGTGTAGTGTTTATGGTTGCTGTGGAAACTGTGTATGCAGAAGAATGTAAAGGTCATTTTATTATACATATAATATCAATATATATGCAACACTCCAGTAGTCTGCCTGTTTGCCTATCACAATCCCTTTTGAAATCAGAAATTAGGGGGGATGTATTTTAGTGGAAGCATTTACAACACTTATGTGAGAAGATATAACAGCAAAAGAATCTATGTATATTTGTATACATTTATTTTTATAGTTTTTGATTTGTGTACATGTGGCATGGGGAAAGCAAGATGTTAGGCAAGGGTTTAAGATATGAGCGTTTATTTGCAAGGAGAACATGGCAGTGTATAATAGTAAGGAATTTCAAGTGATATTTTGGTAGCTCATGCGTTTACATGGCCTACCTTGAATACTGTTCGTAGTAACAATATTGAAGTGTCTGTGGTTAGACGTTTTTTCTTGTCAGAATTCTAGAAAACAAACATTTTGATTTATAGTGTGCGGCACAATCTTTTAGGCCATGCCAAACTGGATGGAAATATTTCGAGGAAAAACAGGTGAAAAAAGAAGGAGAAATATCAAAGCCATCACTCATCTTATCCTTTCACTTCAGAAATGTATGTAGTATTCTTTTGTTTTATTTTGTTTCAAAGGGGGGGGGTATTGTTTTGTTTTGGTTCTGGTTTTTTCCATTTGGTTAATGGTGTGGCCATATAAATTTTGGGAATAGTCCAGGTCAATTACTGAAGATCCCATCAAATATTGAGCAGCTGGCTGCTAGCCAACAAAATGAAGAACTAAATTTAAGAAAAACAATTTGAAAATGTTTACTGTCTTGTAAAGATTGCCGAGTGTGGCTAAAATGGAATCAAAAGAAGGACATTTAATAATGCCAAAAAAAAAAAGAAAGAAAGAAAGAAAAAAGATGTGGAATCATGTCATATTTAAGAGAGTGTGGTTAATGATATCAAGTCAAAGCCCAACAACATATTCAGAGAACGTGTTACCAAGTGTGTCTAAATGTCATTGTATATATTGTTTTCATCATTTTATAGTAGTCAGTAGATTGTATGTGAGCACATGAAACCACAGGCAACATTATGTCCTTGTTCAGTAGTTGTGCCCATATTCAGTGCCACAGACGGACATGATGGTAAATGATTCTGCAGATAAATATCAATAGTAACTAGTGCTGAACGATGACATTTACATTAAACAAATGGAATGAGGCACTGAAAATCCCTTTAGTGTCTTTTGCCATCTCATGATACAATAACTCCATGTCTGGATCGAGTAAGCCTTTAAAATCATTCAGGAATTGCTGGAGCATGAATGGTAGTGTCCACGCCAGGCAAGGCTCGAGACTGGCACGCATGGCAAACATAAAGCGTTGCAATTGGAAGTGGCATTGATGAATTACAGAGCGTATGCTTGCTCGGGTATGATTTATTCATGCATCTACTGAAAGATGGAACATGATATACCTAACCCCTCATGGCAAGCGCCACTGCCTTCAGTGTGCTGTAATTCCCGAAGAGATCAAAACTTCAGCTTGCATGAAGCGAAGGTTTGTCATGAACTATATGAACTACTGCTTACATTGATTAAAAAAACCGTATAACATACATCCATTAAAGATTATCACCAAGACTTCAACTTGTGTATTGAATGTTTGATTCATGCTCCTGTTTTGGACTACAGCTTCAAGGTGGTGTTTTCAACTGTAGTAGACCAAGTTTTGAATTCTGTAAAACCATAAAATTTTGTGTGCATGAAATATTCAGAAATTTCGCACTGAGCCAAGATCGCAAAATTGTACTATATACGCCGTTATTTTCGCGTACAGATATTTTCGCGAATGACGAGGTCATTGACATCATCGCGAGATGTTGTTTTCGCGAATCGACTCCGACGCTTACGTTAATGCTCTATTAACAAAGCGCATGGAGACAATATTGTGTGTTTTTAAATTCACAATCCAACCGCAATTCGTGAAATTCGCGAAAATTAAACCCTCGCGAAAATAACAGCTTACACAGTAATGCACGTAAAAGTTCTTGTGTATAGTTGTCTGCATTGAATGCCAATTGATGGTAATTCGCGAAAATCTAATCCTGCAAAAGATGCCATTGGCTTCAGTTTGCAAAATATTGTGTCGCGAATATTTATGGTTCTACAATATTTCCTCTGGATAATATATCAACTTGGCAGCTCATGGTTGACATATATTTTGCTTGTGAGAATTAGAAATAAGTATCATAAATGATGCATCGAGCTAAGGGAAGTTATTTATTTATGTATTTATTTATTTATTTATTTATTCATTTATTTATTTATTTATTTCTGTTTGTGTGCAATTATACTTGTTCTGAGCAATGACCTTTTACATTTACATTTGTTGTCGCAAAAATAGAAATGGATTCAGTTTGCTCTGAAAGTCATATCTCGGGTTTCCTTCTTGATTTATTCAGTGCAGGCACATTTTGACAATTCCAGCACTTTCTTGCCTGGAGCCACCACAGATACACAACTGACAGAGAGTAAAGTGCATACAATCTTACACACTGTAGATTGTGAGGAGAAATTACTTTTGGCAGACATTGGTCAGTTACACAGAGTCGTAGTTGTCACAATTACTGTATACGCCATATATTTCGCTAGTCTAAAATTTCGCGAGTGGTTAAATTCGCGATCGTGGAGTCTTGTACTGGAACGGAAAAGTTTACATGTGTGTTACATTCACATGGGGATCAGGGTCAATATTTTCGCGTGTCTTTAATTTCACGAATAGCACCTGACTCGCGAAATTCGCGAAAATAAAAACCTCGCGAAATATTCGGCGTATACAGTAGTACATTTTTTAGTATGATCTTCAACAGTTTTGCATACTGTAAAGCAAGATATTTTCACAGCATGAAATTTTTTCGAATGGTACTAGCTGACAGCCTTTTTTGCGGTTCAAAATGCTGATAAATGTGAGCTAACGGCCTTTTTCGTGGCATAAAGTTTTTGCAAATTGCCACTGGCATTCAATGCTATACAATGTACAAAATTGTAGTGTACACAAGAACTTTCGTGTACATTTTAATTTTGCAAATCTTGGCTCTTGCAAAATTCATGAAAATAAAATGCCCCTTAACGTTGTTCCTTTATGGATTCAAATAGGTAGTGTTGGCATGCAGGAATTGCTACAAGTCCAGATTCATAGTTTTTGGTAATGGAATATTATAGACCTTATGCATATGACGTCACACGGTCTTACTAACTGAAGGGCGCCCTCCCTCAGAGGGCAAGCGATGCGTTGCTAGAGCGTGCTTTTACACGCGAGGCAATGGGCATTTACACACAACATCGGTGTTTCTTTTACTGTCTTTTCTATTGCATGTAATCTACAGCCCTAGATCGGGAAATTCAAGCTTGTATAGCAAAATCGACATTCGATGTATGCATTGCACTCACCAGGTTAATGATATATCCAACATTTTGGCACAATTTTCATGAAAAAAGATGCAACTACCAGCGGTCGTAACAGCTCATCAACCTACGAATCCGTTAGCCAATCACATGTGAGGTAGATTTCTACGTGTTTTTTACTAAAACACGTACCTCGCATGTGATTGGCTAATGAAATTCAAAATGGCGACATACATTCAGCGAACAGCGATGTTGTGCTATGGATACAAATTTCTGCGATATAACCTAGGAATTCTGTAGTTACTGTGAGTATTTCGATTGCACAATGTGAGAAAATTACCCAAATATTGCTGCATAATGTGTCATGTCATGTCAAACTTGTTTGATGCTAAAAAAAACCTGCCACTAGCCTGGGGACTGGCGGCGAGTGAGGCGATCGCCGCTAGCGCGCATAGGAAAAGCACGTAACTAGCTGCACGCCTCTGCGATGTCAAGGACTCGCTTGCCCTCTAAGATGGCGTCGCGAGAGGTTGTCAAGCGAGTGATGACGTCAATGCATAAGGTCTATCGAGAACATAGCTCCTTTTTTTTTGGGGGGGGGGAGGATGGAGGGCTTTGTTTTACATGGCTAAGGCAAAAAAAAAAAAAAAAGGTTGTATTGGCGTAACATGAGATTTTCAAATAGGGTCGGTCGGGCGGATTTTTTTTTTTTTTTTTTTTTTTTTTTTTTTTTGCTACCTGCATTTTACGTGTAAAACTCGTGCTCAGTAAACATTTACAGCTGCTGCACCGTATGTGCTGTGTTCATCTATTCTACAAATCATTTATGAGGCCGATATTACTCAAATTATACCCCTTCACAGAATTTAAAGATGTTGAAATCCCTATACTGTATGTTTTCACTTCATATTTTACTATTTTGACTTAGATAAGGTAGATGCAAATTGACCCATATGTACGATCTTTTCATCGCACACGGCGATCTCTATTACAGTCCCACATATACAGATTCGAGTAAGTTCTCCACACAAGAAACCTATGGAAAAACTGTGCACAATACATTGCAGTCTGAATGCTAAGTATACACTGTATAAATCTTGATAGAGTACGCGTCCGTGTTGGAAACAGATGACGCACTGATCAAGTGAGGCTATGCGAGGCGCTAGCGAGATCTCTCCTTCGTACATCCGATATCCACAGAACTCTTAGTGTAAGAGTTCTGTGCCGATATCCCCAGAGCCGTTTCCACTTCCGGGTTTTTTGCGATCACGATCGCAGTCAACAAGATACTTGATATCGATAGCAAAAAAAATAATAAGAAAACATAGGGTCGGCGTAATTTTTAGGGTCGGGCGGGTTACGCCAATACAACTATTTTTTTTTTTTGCCTAATTACACACATTTCCAGGATTTGATAATGTTGACAAGGGTTGAACTAAACTTCGCGATAACATGAGGTTTGTTGGGCTTGTTTGATTATTTGTCATATTTACATGTACATGTATATAAACCATTCATAATTTTTGCACATGTCATAACTGTAGCTTTATAGCAGTCTATATTAATGTGTAATTTTTAAAGAGTCGGTAAAAATCTAAAAATCTGCAAGTCTGTGGTTGCCCAGAGGGGCTTATGATAGTTACTATAAATGGATCAATTTGATGTTTTAATGGGAGACTGCTATAATGGAAGACCCCTTCTGGGAAAATACTCTCGGGAATGACTTTTCTAGTGCCATTAGCATCTTATGAAATTGACATTATGGTTTTTGAATAGTGAACTGATGTGATGGGAAGTAATGAACTCATTTCATCTTCAAATATTTCCTTTCGTGATTGCACAGCTTCTGTTCCTAAAAGTCAGAGAAAGAGAGCTCCAGATAGAATCTTGTGCCTTGAAACTCAATGCTTACACTGTCAGAAATCTGATCTCACCATTCTGTGATCTGATAGTAAGAACATGTTGAGACATCCAAAAATGCTTGATACTTGTATACAAGTAAGAAATGAAAACTTGTGTATGTACATAGGGCCTACAGGTCATATACACTAGGCTTTATAATGGTTTGAATTTGAGATAGTTCTGTGCCTGAAATGAAGTCAAAATATGAGCCATTCTTTGCCATTGTCAGCCTTCTCTAACTCAGTAAATCTGATTTCTTGATGATATTGTGTTATCACTCTCTACCTGTCAGTAAACCAATGAGAGATTTAACAATCAGATTTTGACGCAGAGTCAGCACCAGGTCAACACAACCATTGAATCTATAGTAGGACCTACATAGTCACTAATTTTTTACCATTTGAGCTGTGTGATGGATACAAGATAGTTAATATTACAGTGGGCACACTTCTGCGGTCTCAAATCTCGTGATGAATTTGTAGGATGGGGTCATTAGCATTGAAAGTGTGCAAATCAGGAAAAGAGTTGATTCGTAGCATGTCATGAAGAGCATGTGGACAGGAATAGAATATACACATTTCAAATGCATTTGACATTGTGCAAATTGTGCCTCTTCACTCCCTGTGTCAGTACCAAATATTCTGTCTCACTCTCAGTTTGTCTGTAGATGTTCAGAACTGGTTATTCCACTGAAGTATTCATCTTTGCAGGCATGATGTGGTCTCGCTTCCCAGCAAATGGACATGACATTTTTTGTCTAAAAACTCTTTGCAAAGTAGGCAAACACAAAGCTGTTTGAAATGTGTTTATATCATGCACATACTTTTAAGTTTGTTTCTACTTTCTGGGTTGAATGGCACAAAGCAACTTTGCAGTAACAACTCTCGAATTGTGATCCTATGATTTAAATTAACATGGCATGTGATCCCAAGACTGTTTGTGTGATGCCTTTTGAAACATATTTTGAAACATAGTTTTATAATAAATCTTTTTAAGTTAGGGATATGCAGCTAAAGAATAGCAATGTCATTGATAAGCAGACCTTAAAAAACAAACAAAAAAACTAGTGTGTCTTGTAATGTCATGAATTACAAATCCCCTTTGGCATTTAGGTACCAGTAAATATTGTAGTAAGTCAGGCAAAATTTATGTCTTGTAGTGCAATGCCATCAAAGATGTTGGCGGCAATATCGTTACCTGGCTGTACTTCTGGCTTATGAGTACTTGTTTTAATGCTCACATTAACAGTAACACGAGTAGAGAAATAAAAGGAGAGATCATTGCATTTGTGCAAATGGGTAGATACCAGGTAATCTTTTAGAGCTAACATGATTTTTACTTGCCCTGAATCTGATGTAAATGCTCAGTTGATATGTTGAGAATTCCCATATTGGGCCTTTCAAACTGACAAAGAACTTTTGTTGTGTTAGGAAAACTGTGACATTACAATGAAAGTTGCTAGGCAACTGTGCCAGAGGCCACTCGGAACATCGGCAGAAGAATCGCTCACCGGGTTGTGATTTCTCTATTAAATGTGAGCTGCCTTGATTTACGATGCTAACCCTAGCCACAACAAGTCTGAATTTTGGTCATGTGACTTCCTATCGACATTCAGATTACTCCCTGCAGCCACACAAAATATGCAGCTTGCTGGTCAGGTTATTGTTTACATACCTATAGGTACATGGACATCAATTCTGATTGGCAGAATAGACCGTTAGCATTATAGGTAATTCAATTTGTTTTTATAATGCGCTATGGCATTGTTATTTTTCAGTGCAGTGTGAATGACAAAGTCAAACATTTGTATTTTTGATATTGCAATATTTCCGTGCTAGTGTATGCCTTGCGACTAATTTTGAATGGACAGTATGTAGGCATATATGTAATTATATGTATCCACAGATGCACATGACTTGAAGGGGGGGGGGGGGTTGGAGAGCCAGCTCTTGCCGATGTACATGCTGGGCATAGAATCTGCCCTTCAGAGCTTTACTTGCACTTTTGCTTTGTGTTTGTTCTGGCTGAGACAATTGAAATGACACAGACAGGTCAACATTCAAAGACAAACATCACATGGCCTAACAAGCCATGACTTATTCTGTGTCAACACACTGTCGCCAGTCATATGTAGAAAAAATACTTTGCCAGAAAGGGCTTTTATGGGTGTGTACATGTATGTTTATGTTGTGTTCTGTTGCTTGAATGTTTTATGTATTCTTGGATTGGGAGTGTACGTACAATGTATGTGTATGCATAATTGTGTGTGTCTGTATGTGCACATTTAAAGCCTGTTTGTGAACAGTCGTAGACAAGCATCCCACATTTTTCCAGTCTGATGTGGGTCACCATTATCCATGTGATACGCATTAACCTGTTTTTTGAGGTGGAAGATTTATGGAGACATGGTTGTCACTGGATGTAAACAAAGGATTGAATTTGCTGTCAGTAATGATGCATTCATTGCTGATCACTGACACAAGCATTACAGCAATTGCCTGTTTTAAGTGTGTGTGGGCATGGGGGGGGGGTAGAGGATGCAAGCAATTGTACGTATATAACAGAGAGATGAGAGTGATCATGTTCAAATTAACTCCTTTTCTTCCCCCCCCCCCCCCCCCCCGCCAGAGAAGAAAGGAACAAGGTTTTTAATTCACCTATTCCCATCAAGATGCCCTTCATTGTTTTGTATCCAGTGTGAGCATCGTTTGTTGCCATGGTGACCAAGTGGTGAGATTGGTGAGGTTTCTAGTTGTCCAGGACATTTGTTACCATAACAGCAGAATGCGTGAGGGACTCTGGTCCATTGGCAACATAGGGACAGCGCATACCTCTCTTCCAAGATGTAGGATGGTTATCGTGGTACTCACGAAGTAGTGCAAGACAGGACAGCACCTCTGCATGTGTACAAGCTGTGTACATTTCTATTGAAGGTTCTATGTAATGCAAGAGCAAGCAGCAGGTATGGTTTACCTGTATCATCAGCAGTGAATCCATGCACGCCACTTTTTACTTAAAAAAGTAAGTAAACAAACCACGTGAACCCAGAAAAAGAAATCAAGATATGATGGAGTGAAATAACTGAGTGAGGAATGCCCCCTCCCCCCCCCCCCTTTGCTTTTTCTTGAGATATGGGTTCATTACATAATCACCATGACTGTCAATGAAAGTACATGTATTGTGTCTACACAGTAGCTTGGTGAGCTCAATGTGGATGGCCTGTAAACAAAGGAAACACCAAATGGCCCCTGTGCCCCCATGAGCTATCAAGGTTGTTGGTTTGTTCAGGGGAAGGGGGGGGGGGAGGCAAGACCTGGGAACAAAAGAAATTCACAATTCTTGTCCAGCAGACTTATTGTTCCCTGAAAAAGCAAATGAGGTAGAAAATGAATGAGTCTGATATGTATAGAAAGAATTGGTGAGGGTTTTAACTTGTTCACGACATGAAATGTCTCGCAGATGCACTGTGGTACAGAGGAGTCAAACAGTGGGCTGCTGAGGGCACCCCCCCCCCCCAATCTGTTGTGGTTCATAATAAAGATATCCATCAGAATTTCATCAAATTGATCTAAAAGGGGAAGGGTAAAGTGTATTTAATGGATTGCCAACTCTTGAATATTTATCCATACTTTCTGTGAAGAAATCTCGGAAAGGTCAGATCAAAAGGGCTTTAGAACTCTTAAGATTTTGTATTTGTAGTGTCATACACTCATATGCAGTATACATTTGTATGGGAATGCTGGACAGGTTTCTCATGGGTGGGCAGTCATGGTTATATTTTGAAATTTCACTGTCTGAGAGCATGACTCTGTATGAAGTATTTATCATCTTGTCTTCAAACCTACTACATTGTACATCAGTGACATGTTATAGGTGAATAAAGTTGGAAGTTCAAAATTAATAGCCAGCTTAGCGTTAACCCCATGATACATGTGTGCCATAGACAGTGTTGTTCAAAGGAATTCAGTGATGCTGAATGAAATTTAATCATTTTTTGAGAGCGTTTGAAAGTACCGACAACTATTGCCCTTAAGAATATGTCGTGATGACATTAGTTTGCGAAATAGATTGTTTTCATTCAGAGCTCATATGTGGGTTGGCCGACTGCTCAGACCAATAGCCTGGGAATTCAACCCCGCAGCATATGAAGGGGCCCTCTAACCAAATTGAATTGCAGTCGGTTTATGGGACTCGAGCAGTTGAGGCGGATTAAACGCGACATGTGCTTGCCTGGTGGAGCGCTCTTTGATCCGCCAGATGAGAGAGATTATATGGGGATTGGCGGCAGTCGCTGCTGTTTTATCTACTTGACTTGGTGCCTTATGGAGAATGGCATAGGTTAAGTACAGCCATCCAGTCCTTGGTGTCAAGCTTTGTCTTTCATGTAAAGATCATGAACAACTGTTGATAATGTAATCAGTTTGAATGGTGCATTTTGCAGTAGCCATTATCATTTATTTATTACCCAGTGTGCCAAACTTGATTGGTGCTATCCCCACAATTTGAACCAGGTAACTCTCAAATGTGCTCTTGAATTGTAGTTGTGTCATTGAAGTCATGAACAAGTACAGGAAAAGAATGACGCTTGAATCCTGTTGTCTCACCTCCCTGGTTGAACTGAATTCAAAGTGTTCAGTGTTTGTTTTTGAATTATAGTAATGGGGGAGACAGAAAGACGGACAACAAAAATTAGCACACGATTAAGAGAAGATAGAAGTAAAGTGAGAGAAACAGTGTGATTTAATGTAGAGTGTTTCCTGTAGGGGTTTTTTGTCACATACATGTTTGTATGCGCAAGTGATTTTTCTCTCTATTTGATTAAGAACGCCCCCATACACACACACGCACACACACATGCACACACACGCACGCACAAATACACAAAAGACAGGGATAGAGAGATATGAATCTTGACCAGATGCAAGGCAGCGTATCCAGGAGCACTTGACATTTTCCTGTGGAGATCTTCTGCGGTCTCCCCGAGCATCTCATCTGCAGTCTCTGTCTCCGCTGTGTCCAGACGAAGGTTGCCTCCGAAGAATTTCTGTAATTGACAACCATTTGGCTTGCACGCGGGAACGAAACTGACGGGGCTGATCTTTCTTATTCGCGGCGCATTTGTGCGCAGCTCTCTGTCCATGCGCTGGAATGTGAGGGGAGAGATATTGAGTTGTGTTTATTTCGTTACACCCAGGTGATGGTTGTAGCATCTCCCTACTTTGTCCCTGATTTAAATCCAATGTGGCTGTATGGGGCTCACTGAACATGCATAATGTATGCTGTATGCCTTCATGTTTAGTATCCTAGGCAACAACTGGTGACCCTCCTAATGCATCATAGCAGTTCTCATTGCCACTACTTGATTTATTTTTTGTAGAATTAAGAACAAAGACAAAAAAGCAGATCTGTTTGAAATGATATGCCTCTCTGCTTTACAGTCCTTGGTTAACTATTCACCAGGTAAATAAATTGCTGCAAATGCTTGCATATGAAATGTCCTGCCCTAAAGCCAGAACAGTAGCACAGACTTAAATATTTTGTTGTTTGTACCGTTAGTGCACCAGTTTTCAACAGGACCCAGATTTCGACACCCAGCAGATAATTCTCATAAAATTTTATACTCAATACAAATGTCCGACTTCAGCAATCAACCAAGTTATCAATCACATTTCTAGTCTTATATAAACACCGTTTGTCACTTGTCATCATAATCCGACGGTAGAATATTTAGGAGAAAAGCAACACAGTGTCAGCAGAAATGTTAATGTCAGCCATTTTTAGGGGTTCAAAACAATATGACGCATTTTGTATACATCGCCGTAAAATTAAATTCACCCGTGCCGGTTATCTTGCTTTAGTATCAGTTTGTTTGCCAAATCTTGATGTTTGATTTCATAATCGTCTTTAGTAATTTCATGGCTGAATTCGTGATAAATGAGCAAAGTTGTAGAAAGAGTTGGCTTTGAGAATGTGGCACCAGATTTCGACATTCCCATATCAAGACACGTTATAGAGGAAACAACAAGTTTTTGCGCCGGTATGATTGCTAGTTTGCGTCCACAATGCAGTGTACGCGTACTGTACGCGCCATGTGATGCGCTGCGCGCTGTGATTGTGTTGAAAAATGATGCTGGGTGTCGAAATCTGATGCCAGCGACGGCGTGATGGAAATCGCTTAAAAATTGAACGCGAGTGCATTCAAATGGGAATTCGTTTAAGGCATATTATTATTGGCCTTTGTAGCTCAACTTCATATCGAAATTCCGAGGTAAAACGGTGCAGTATTGATGGTAAACAAGGAAATGTGCTAAAGTGTCGAAAACCGGTGCCCTTACTGTATTAAGTGATTGGCATGCAAACAACCTGTGTTGATGTACACACTGGGGGATAAAATGTGCATTCAATGTAGCTAGCAGTGTGAAGAAATAATGCAACTATCCTTGTAGATTTCATGCTGCTTGTAATGAATAGTATCCCAGAGTTTGCCAAAGATGTAAAATATGTTCTGTAGGTTATTGAGAATGACAACTGCTAAATGTACCAGTCAGATTTAATGATCTGATGATATGAAATGAGCCGTAGGTGTACGAAGCGGCTTATTCCAGTATCAATTTGACTTCAGCAAAATTGCTTGTATCCAGTGAGTCTCGTGGGATACGTTTATTGACGGCACCAATACCATGGTTGCCTTTTGGAAAGATTCAATGTGTTCCCAGGAGTTCCAGTCCCCTCTGTGTTCCTCATTCAGAACTGCCTTATCAATAGCCAGAGCTGGAGATTTGTCAATCTATGCTGCAGTAATCTTGTGCAAAGGTGTGTGACGAATGAAAAGTATTTTATGACTTGAGGCTCATGACCAATTTTCTGTTTCTCTTTCACTTCCCATCTCCCCCCCCCCCCCTTTTCTCATGCAGTATAAGTGACAACAGATTCACCAATGGAAGCTGATAAGCAGCTCCTGCACCTCATATTTGAAGGTTCGTATCTTTAATTCTCGGGCCAAGAACCAGCATCACAGCCACCACCTCTCCAATTCTCCGTTGTCAACGCAGTCGTCGCAACGCTGCTGCTAAACCTACATTCTTATAAAATTTTCAACTCAAGGCCAAATCTTGGGGGAAGATATCCTGCTGAAGGAAGAACCCTTCACCACACAACAGTAAACAACACATTCCATATTATTCGATCACCTCGTGCCATCAGAAAGCAGAAGCCAAAGATGATTAATAACAATACCAGAGGTAAGTCGTTGATATTGTTTGTGTGTTGTTGTTTTTTCACTCATTCAGAGTGATAGACCATTGGGGAGAAAAAAAAAAGAAGAAATGCTTTTTGTTTCAGCATCCATCTGTGTATTTAGTCTGATTAACATGCATGACAACAATGCAGCTAGGAAGAGGGCAAGAAACAGCAAACTTTACATATCACTTTTTTGTCCTTACAACCCCCATATGTCGCTTCCTTCTTCAATTTTCCTCTTTCTAGACTCTTCTTCTGCCAAGCAACGATGCGGTTAAGGAGTACATACACATGGTGTCACTGCAAACCTTTTCTCCCTCCTTTACTTCACCATGCAAATCTTCAAACAACACATAACTTTAAGTTTGTTTGGTATACAAAAGGGAATAACATGAGAATGTGAGCAGGGAGATATGCAAATAAGAGATAAGACACTAGGTTTTCTTGGGATGTAAAATTTTACATGAATTGGCTGTCCGGACGTCCTTGTCTACAACATGTCCCCTTACAGTTGACTCGATGTACAATGTACAATGTACAAGGAAACACCTCTGTGTTGACACTAGAGTGTCATAACATCCTGTATAGTCCATTGGTATTTCAAGCAAATCTTGTTCATTTGATAGTTTTGGTCTCTATTTGCACAAAGCTATGGAGGGACAGGTATGGGCATGTAAGTCACATGACCTGAAAGACAACTTTAATATCCTGTGACGTTCAGGTAGTAGGCTGCATTGTAAAAGTGTTGATACAGTTTATATGTTCTCAGAGCTTGGATGGTCTGGAAATGTCTGGGAGAAAATCCAGGAGAACGGTATTTTTATTATGCCTCCGCCACGAAGTGGTGCCGGAGGCATTATGTTTTCGGGTTGTCCGTCCGTCCGTGCGTCCATCCGTCCGTCCGTCCGTAATGAATTTTGTTGACAGGGTAACTATCAAAACCTTTTGAGGTATCCTAATGAAACTTGGCATGTATGTGTATTAGGGAGTGAAGTTGTGTCTATCAACTTTTGGGTGCACATGCTCAAGGTCAAAGGTCAAAAGGTCAAGGTCAAATACATAAAATTTCACTATTTCCATCATATCTATGCAATGCCTGAAGATATTTTCTTGAAACTTAGTGTATGCATGTATTACCCAATTGAGATTCTCTGATGAAAGTTTGGGTCATGAGGTCAAAGGTCAAGTAGAAATATTAAAACTTCACCTTTTTTCTCTGTACCTGGGAAATTGTTCAAGGTTTCTTCATGGAACATAGTATGTACTGACTGGCAGTGATTATCTAGTGAATTTAGGGTTCGTGGGATCAAAGGTCAGGGGTCAAAGGTCAAGGGCAACACTTCAAAATTTTACTATTTCCCTCATGTTTATGCAATGCCAGCAGGATTATTTTTTGTGACACTTGGTGTATGCATGTATAACCTAATAGAGATTCTCTGGAAAGTTTTTTTTTTTTTTTTTCTTTTGTGTTTGCCTCAAAGGTCAAAAGGTCAAAGATCAAGTGAAACTGCTGAACTAAATTTTTCCTCCATATCTCGGAAGTGGCTCAAGTTATCTTGAAATGTACTACATATTTATGCATGTTCTGCCTGACAGTGATTATCTTATGAATCTTAGGGTCAAAAGCCAGATGAAAATGGTAACAATTTACTATTCAATACAGAAATTGCACTTTTTCTCCATACCATGAAAATTACTCAATGCATAAACGTATGAATGGGTCAAAGTCAAGTTAAAGTCCTTAAATCCCAAATACATGCTCTCCTATTCATCCAATTAAACCTAGGTCAAGGAAGGTGAACATTCAACACATTTGTGACAAACTTGTCATTTTGATATTTTGCCAGTTTTGTGAAAATGTAATCACACATTGTCCACATGTACTATCTAGACCTATTAGGAGAATCGTGCATTATTGCGGAGGCATACCAGTCGCCATAGTGACATTTCTAGTTGGTTTGTGTTTTTTTTTTTTTTTTTTTTTTTTATGTGGCTCAGTTTGAGGTATGTCTGTGTGCCCCGAGTTTGATAATAGTTACGTTCAGACGGCAGGCCCTAACCTCGAGGCTTAGCTCTTGCCCTCTAACTACGACATGTGTCCACGCGACGAATCTTAACCTCGAGGTTACGAAACCTCGAGGTTAAGCTTCTGCACCCCCCCCCCCCCCCCCGTAACTACGAGTGGGTCCCACTCGGTGTTAAAACCACAAAACCAGAAGTTTCAGCCCGCACTGCTAACGAGGCGTCTATTTATTCTTCAGTCCAACCCTGTCGGACTCGCTTACAGGTACTCTTTTTCTCTGTCATGGTATGCAGAGATAGCACTGCACTGATGACTTTATGCCTTTATGAAGACATTCGTCGAAAACATTGTTTTTTAGCGTCGGAGAAGAATATAGAATACAGTAGCGAGTTCGACGTGTTCAGTTTCAGAGATCAAGCGCATGGGGAGAAAAGATGATGTTGTTGTGTCGTGCGTCATAGGTTTTTCACGTGTAGTGTATTTGTGGTGTACGTTTGGGAGGTTGACCCGGAAGCAGAGGGAAATTGTGGGAGGTGGAGTTTACGGCGAGGTCACTCTTAACTTGGAGTTCGTTGTTTTTTGTGTCCACACGGTGCTTAACTACGAGTGGGGACCCCCCGCGGCTCGTGGTTAGAGCGCTAACCATAAGATTTCTCGTGGCTCGAAACATCAAGCAAACCTCAAGGTTTGCTAACTTCGAGTGCGTCTTCACGGTCCCTAACTACAAGCTCTAACCTCGAAGTTTCCTAACTTCGAGGTTAAGGGCTCCCGTCTGAACGTAACTTATGGTATTCAGAAACTTGATGTCATTGCCAAGGAATTCATATGATGCTGCTTAACAGTGACAGTTATTCTCAAGAGTGGTTCAGCAATTGCTTGTTATTTGCGTTTTTTGGAGTTTAATTTCAATGTTATTTGAATGATTTGTTTACTGTTGAAAATTAACTGTAATGATATGAATTTAGGTGACCCAGAGCATGCCATTTTTTTTTTCTGTTTAGATCATTACCCTTTCTTTCAGCAGCTTGGTAGCATGTCGCTGATGGATATGAATGCAGATGTGTAAACTACTTCTGGCATAACAGTATCTACCAATTTGACGAGATGTCTTGTACGATTGGCGATTGTAGTCGCTCTCTGAGAGGGAAGTCATCTTCATTTGACTGATCTGCTATGAGGCTCTTTCCTCTGTTGTGACTCGGGATGGAAATGAATACTCCCCTCTGAGCGGTGTCCCAGATCTCATTAGACAATGTTTTGGCAGATTGGGCATTAGTGAGAAGATGCCAAGTCAAACATATCGCAGTTTTGCAGCAATACTGCCAGCACCAATGTAAAGAGAAAAGACATGACTTGACAAGGAAATGGACAAAGTGTCTATTTTAATAGCCCTAATGCAAGAGATCGCATATTATGTTGACAGATAGATCATTGTCCCCGATGTTCCTTAATATCTTGATTAAATTTGTCAAACTCGCTCATATTCAAAGTACATAAAAAAAAGAATGTTTTATCTGTGAATGGCATTGTATATTCAGTTCACTCTCAGAAGTAGAAGATCCTTTGATACAATGTACTGTAGTTCAAGAGTACACCTCAAAACTGCTACAACAAATCCAAGATCTGTTTACAAAATCTTTATTATCCCCCCCCCCCCCACCCCCATAGATTGTTTGTGAATGGATATTTGTCCTGGTGCCAGTAATCTAAATTTCAATATGATTAGGGATCTTCTTTGTAGCACATCTCTAACCCCGCATTCACATTGGTCCCCGAGATGCGGGGACAGCCACAAGAGATCTTATCTTTTTTTACGACTGACCGTTCACATTGGTATCTCATCTGTCCAGAGACTCCAACCCCAAGCACCTTCTGATCTGGAGATTCTCCCGCCCGAAACCCCTAGCAAACGGGAGACTCCAAGTAGATGTGTGCGAACCGCGAAGTTCCTAGGGTTCTAGATGTTCTCTGGTGCTATCTAAGGCTTATTCTTTCAACATACGTTAGCAATAAGTAAGAAATCCTTTCCACCGGGAGACACAGAGCCAGGGCGGGAGAAATCAAATCTCAAGTGGGAGAACGGGAGATTTTGCAAAAATGGGCTTTCGGCGGGAGATCTCCCGTCGAAAACGGGAGAGTTGGAGTCTCTGTCTGTCCCCGAGCTGTGGGGGCATTTTGGGGCTTGGAGCGAGCTCTGCCACTTGAATCCAGGCATAGCGCATGCGCACATTTGATGACCACAGCTGGACGCTATCAATTGCGCCCCAAGGTCACTGTCCCCTCCAAATCTTGTCCCCGTATCCGACTTGCTTCGCGGGGACGAGGGGACAAGTCCCAGCGAGCGTTTACATTGTGGTTTTTGAGGAGAAAGTCCCACAGCTCGGGACTTTCCCCGCGTCGCGGGGACCAATGTGAACGCGGGGTATATGAGAGACTCTTGTCCTGTTTTTAATGGGAAATCCAGTCCTTGATTTTGTGTAGGATTTACTAATTTGTGTCTTTCCAGAGTAGGGTTGCTTTTTGAGGAAGTATTGTTGTTGTGTTTTGTTTTGTTTTTTATTTGGGAAGCAACTACCTCCCCAAGGTAGTGTCAGTTGTTGTGACCTCACAAGTCAGTGACAAGATCACAACAAAGCAGAACCTGTCGGTGCAGAAATTAGCCATTTCCTGTGTGTTTGTTGTTTTCATACAGAAATGTCAGGTAATTATGAGCATGAATTAATACTTACATTTCAAGAAAACAAAGTAGGAAGGAAAGGAACATATTATTAGATTGGCGTTAAATCCAAAACAGTGGTCCAAATCTCAGAAATATGTACACAGGCACTGCGCACTCATAGGTTGCCATGGTAACCATGTTTACATCTTTCTGCTGAAAATTGCAATTGTGAGCTTGAATACCCATTAGTTCATGGCCAACTGTGTGTTCTGTCATGCATATTTTTGCCTTTTAGCTTTTACCCCCCCCCCCACCTTCACAAATTAACCCACTAAATTTATGTCATTGTGAAAACAGACTTCTCATTATAAATCAGGGGCATTTTCAGCTTTCATACTCCCTGTTAAATTTAACAGGTAATGATTCAGCAGATTTCAAATGTATCAGTTTGCGCAAGGACAAATGGCTATATAAAGTAGGTTGATTTACAACACCCACAGTGGTCTGTTTAGGTGTTGCTGTATGTCGCTGTGGCTGGTGACGTGTATGCCGAGTATACTTTCTGATTTCCCCCTGATGTGGTTTCCCCCTCAGACTGCGTTCTCCTGCAAGCTATCCTATTTCAGATTTTTGTAGCTGGGGAGGAATTCCCTGGGTTGTCCTCATCATATGGCATGTGATAGTCCAACTTGTTGCATCTCATGTAGACAGGATGTTTGTGTGGGGGAAACACCTGCTGTGATACAGTCTTGAGCGTTGTTCTCCTTTCATCATTTTTTTTTTTCGATTATTGTTTTCAATCTGATACTTGGAGATCTGGAGCGAGTGCCACACATGATTGTGAATATGGCACAGTGTAAAGAACCGATAGAACATTTAACAACATCTATAGAGATCAGTGTGAATTTTTCTTTCTTTCTTCATAAATTCTGTAAAACGAAGTTTAAAAGACGTCACAATCGCAGTCATTGGTTTGTAGCTGTGAGTATTGATTTGAGTCTTTGAAAATTCACCACTGTATGAGACATGAATTTGTCAATGACTTGAGCCTGCGATGTATGCTGATTTGATGGTGATGCTTTTATACTATGATCAAGATGTTATTTTGATTCTGTTGAAGCATTTCTTTAGAGCTCTGTGAAAGACTTACGGTCTGAAAGACTAATTTGATTGTTTGTATTAGTGATCTGATCACTATTCATAATTGATCATTTCTAGATTTAGAAATACCATTTGTAAATTATGTTCTGAGGATGTTCTAAAAGTTGACAAGACTTGACAGTCAATTTAGAGCTTTGATTCAATCATTTTTGGTCAAAAGAAGAAAAAAAAAAGCAAAGGAAAGAAACTAAAATAGACATTCAAACTGTGATCTGCCCTACTTTGGCAAAAGGAAGCAAGTGACAAAAGTGACATTTCTCGTAAAAGAGCAAAATGTGTCTGTCATTTACACTGACAAAATAATAGGATGGGTGTTTCTGCATGAAATTTTGCCTGGAAGAAGAGCTCATTATGTGAATTATGAAAACGTCAATAACTTAAATTTGGATGGTATGTCACTTGCTTCCTTTTGCCAAAGTAGGGCAGTGTTGTCTGCCAAGTGTTTCTGAATACTGAATGATAATGGAATTGTGGTCTTTACTGTACAATGTAGTTTCCAACATATGGTATCGCAGGTTAATGTCATTTTTTTCTCTTAAGAGTACTTTATCATTAGTCATCCTCATTGACATGTAATTTCTTTTGGTATGAGAAGTAGAACAGTACTCAGCATGTGTTTGACCTCTACAACTGTTCTACAGATACCATCTTCCTGTAGTATTTGACTTTTGGTTCCTGCTCCAAACCACCCCCCCCCCCCCCTTCCACCACCACCACCTTTGGTAGCTTGCTTCCGATAAGGAAACAATAGTCATTCGTTGGAGGACTAGTGTAGCTTTGTGTTGGTTATTTCAAAAGACTGCTGTCATTTGGGTGTAGGTCATTCTCTCTAATTGGCCGGCCAGCACTGGGCTGGTTGTTTTGTGATAAATAGGTATTAGCATCACATGCGTAGTCTAAACATGTGTGCCTTAAGTTTACCAAGTTCGAGGATTGTCATTGGACCTTATGATAAGATGTTTGTCTGACTCGATGTTATACCACGTGCCCAAGTATTGGCAGTTCAGTCATTGGTGGTGTTGAGAGACAATCTGTCGACAAAGAATGATATTTTTCCAGTGTGTCCATGTGCCTGTTGCCACTCCAGTTGAGAAGGATGTCTGCATTTGAGTCGGAGTGGAGAACTCCTAAATCACTTATCTCTATTCAAGTAGCACCAGTCTGGTCACAGGCTCACGTAGGAAAGATAAAAATGTGATGCATGTTTGGTGCGCTTTAGAGTTGATTTGGACTGGTCGTGAAAGAAGGTGTGAGGCCTGTTCCCAACAATTCTGCAGAGACTGATATTTGGGGGGAAACCAGCTCAGCGTTACTACCCTTTGTACATTTCGAGTTGATTCCTCCCGTGAGTTGGGAAGACCCGGTTGAAGGTGCCAAGCCAATGTCTTGCCTTGGAATTAGACAATTCTGCCGTATTGCTCCTCGACATCATATGAATTCCGAGATGTATGGGGATGGGGAGTTGCTGACGTACTATAAGATGAGATGCATGCAACGAGAGATAGACATGCTTGGTAAGATTAGGATGTTTGGAGACCTTTCGGTGTTTGTTTTTTCACACTGTTTTTTATACTGGCATTTAATCAAATGTTACTGTAAAAGTGGATATATTCGCGCAACTTAATTTTTCGCGCTCGGCCGGGCAAGAAGAGTTACGTATGTTTTTGATTCCACGGAATCAAGACATCAACTGTTGGACCATACGGGCAGCAGGAATATTCATGTGCTTTTATTTTTGCGTTAGTTTCTGGTTGCATGACATTTCAACACTGCGAAAATGTCCACTTTTACAGTATGTCATATACGGTATCAGATGTAAAGGGGGCCCTCTCGCTTCATGACCGAAAAGAAGAAGAAATGCTATGTTTATATAGAATCTTCTGTACTATAAAGTTTCAGAAATCAGGAAATTTACATGTATGATTCATCAAGTCATGGCATTAGACAGAAACAATAGTTCAATTGCATGTTTTTTTTTCTTAGTATTTTTTTAATTTGATTGCATATTCTGTTCTACGTAGATGATGACCTCGTCCAGATGAAGACGAAGCTGTCTGAGACGAGGCTGCAGTATTCGGAGGACCAGTGGCCAGCCTCCGTGCTGGCCTACATGAACGAGATGCGCAAGCAGCACCAGACGCACGACATGGTGCTGCTTACCAACGAGCACGAGGTCCCCGCCCACGCCGCCGTCCTCGCCTGCATGAGCCCCATCTTCAGCGAGACCGTGAGCCGCGAGGAGAAGCGCCGCAGTGGCATCCTGAAGACGACCGTCGAGGGGGTGTCGGCTGCTGCTGTGGAAGCCCTCGTCAACTTTGCCTACACTGGAAAGTGAGTACAAGTTTGTTTAAACTGTAGTCTGGCCCCATTTAGTGCTTGTCCATCGCAAATTTCGTGATGATAATTCATGCTCTACCCAGAGGTTTTGTGGTTTTAGTTACCATGATGATAATTTAGATGGGCATAATGACAAGTTGGAGGGTGATCCTGATTTTCCTTGTGGTGTTGATTCATAATGCTCCGATTGATACAGAAGATGGCCTGGAAGTATTATGTAACAGTCCCTTCAATAAAGCCTTTACTTACAGAGTTTCATAACCTTTAGTCTGGTCAGTTGGATCGATCTTACTTTTTGCTTTACGTTGATGGCAGTCTTTTATCCATCATTAATCTTTATGATCTTTTGTACTGCCTGTGCAGAAAGAAATAAAACTGTTGAGGATACATCTCTGAATTCTAGACCATCACTTGCATACATACAGGGTAGGCTTGTTAGATTGCAGTTGTGAATCTTGACTACTTTGGCTTAGCTTTCTGGCTTTGCTGTTACATGCAAATGTGTGTGTTTGTGTGTCTACTATCTAAAAGGTATAGGTATTACCAGTGCCAGATAAGCTCTCATGCGTGTGAAACCCATTTAGGACAGACTGATTTTGCAACAACACACATTTCCCATAGACATTGCCTGACAGAGTATACTAGGGACTCGTCCTCGACGGGTTAAAAATGAAGACCGCCTGGATGGAAGAAAGTAAAGACGTTAATGGCGCCTAATAGACCGGTTTACTAATGTATGCACAGATCTTTAATTTTGCACACGGCCGCAACCTCGGGCAAACAAAGGATGCGAGCCTGCAACGTCGGCTGCTGCAGCCGTCCCCGATACATCCCCACATGTAGACTTACGTGTATGTTGTGTACATGTGTAAGATGCATCAACTTCGACTTTACCTCGTGGCATTTCGTGTGGCTCTAAATCAATTCCCAACCTTAGATGAGGGAAAATTCTGCTGTGATCAAACGCAATTTGGACTATAGTTTCGATTTTATTGAATTTTGGCTTCGATTTTGTCTTCAGTAGTTCTGAAAATGGGTGGAAAACACTGCTGCTACGGAACATACAACAGTATGACCGCATCACTTCAAACTTCAATGATTCTAAGCATTATGATTGATTGTGAAATCTAAACTAGACAACGAATCTCTCATAATCGATATGTTTCCAAGGATTTTTTTTTTTTATAAGTTAGACTCAGACTGATTAAACTTCATGAAATAGAATGGCGATTTTGACCTATTTTTCTATTAACAATAACAGTTAGGGCCTAGGGGCCTAGCCCTATATAGACTAGATCTAGAGTAGATCTAGACGTAGACCTAAAATTAAAAACAAAAACAATGATAGACCTAACCTCCCTGACATTCGCAGTAGGCAACATTTATTTCCCCCGTTGACTTAATCATCACGACCCAGGTCTGGTACGTTGGTTTGTTGAGGTATGTCAGGTCGGCCTAACCTCAGTAAGGAAAACACGAAAAGGGCTCGTGTCCGAAACCTCGTTGAACTTCAGGCTTGAAACACTCCCATCCGCGAAAAGACGGTAGTCGTCAAATGACTTGTATCCCTTTAGCTTTTACAGTCATAGTCAGTCCGATTGATGATCAGGTAGTTGAACACGTCAAAGAGTCCAAAATCTGTCAAAGTTGGATGTAAACCCAGCGAGCTTGTTAGGATCGGAGAACGAGCAGCCTACCAGAGCGAGCTTCTCCTGCAGTGACCGGCCGGTGTCCGCCCGGGAGAGGTCGGGATTGATGGGCAAATCCAAATCGGCTACGGCAGTTGCACTAGTTTGATGAGTTTCTCCTTGTTGTAGCCGCTTGTGCTCACACCTATATCCCTCAAATACTCAGTTAATTCCTTAACTGTCCAATTCTTCCATGGCTTGCTCGAACTTTGGCTAGAACTTGAAGCTGACGCCATCTCAAAGCAAGATTATAGCAAACAAAAGTTGTCGATAATCCGCAGCGAGTAATGATCGTAGACAATACACGCGTGAATGCAAAAACAGTGTGGCGAGCGCGTCCGCGCTTATTTCGCTTGCCCGACCTAGTTACAATCACTAGGGTCGCGTGGGGTTGACGTCATTATGCATATCATTAGTAAACCGGTCTATTCCGGCTCATTAGTGAAGTATCTGTATGCTAATCCAATTAATTAGGGGTGCTTCAAAGCAGTAGTCTGTTTTAGTCCCTTACATGAACCCTTGCAGTTTTCCACAAGGTTATAGAGGAGCAGTCCAGGTGTACAGGATGGACAGTGTGGCCCTACACAGAGAAGATAAAGTCTCCCTCAGTTTACAGGGGCTCTGAAGGAAAACTGGAATATTCTGTCATATCCCAACAAAAGAATGTACCCCCCCCCCCTCGCCCCTCGATATTTTGTCTTTGCATTTTGTAATAAGTCCATGAGACCATCCCCAGTTTGTGCTTCATTTTACTCTACAGTGATTATTAATCATCCACCTGTTTTTTATTGAAGTTTGTACAGAAAGATATCACAAACATTTCTGTGAGAAAGGGAATGTTCAACTGCATCCTGCTGTCAAGTTGGTTTTTCATGTTTTTCGCGATTTTGATGAAGTTTACTTGATCATGTATATTTGTGTACATTGTTTAGATTGAATTTGATGTTTCAGGTAAACAGCCATATCATGGGGCTTGATATTTATGCTGTGTTATGCAAGTTAAAGCATTTCCTTTGTTGTCTTACAAGTCTTGGTTAAAAGTAAGTTTCAGTTGAGTTTATGAAATTATTTTCCACCATGTAACATTGGTACATGAAGGATAATGGCTTTCATATTTCTTTTATTCTGTATGTCTGTTTTCTTTTTTTTTCTTTTTTATTCTTTATGTTTCTAGATATGTCATGTTTATGATAAATAATACTCTTTTTTCATTATCTCTTGTGGTCCAGACTCGAGGTATCGTCAGACCTTGTCAGCGAAGTTTACCACACCACCAAAGTGTGGAAGGTGCCACGACTTAAGAAGGCATGTGCCACCCACCTCCTGGACAACATGAACACAAGAAATTGCCTTGGTGAGTGGGAAAAGTAATGATTAGTTACTTGGGTGTTGCACCTGTGAGGGATGCGTGCAGCAAGGCAGAAAAGGAAAGAAAAAAAAATTAATGAGGTGCACCTTGAGATCAAGGTGCAGTCAGTGTGATATGGCATTTGTGTGATGACAGATTTTGATAATGAAGCAGTGTATCAGAGTCCTTGGTCAAAAATGTAGATGGTCCTCGTGAAAGAGCTGCAGAAAAAGTCTTGTAATGACAACTGAGCTGAACTGCCTAATCCCTTGAAATACAGGTTTGTTTTTGTGAACAGGTCTGGGAGTTTGTCTTGTTGCAGTGACTCCAATATTTGCAAGCAAAAAACAACAAGAAAAACCCACAATATGCATGTACATTGATATGCATGAGTGGTAATTGTCTGTGAAGTGATCGCGCTGAACGTTTTTCTTCCTTTTTCGATTCTTGTGATATTCCTTTTGGCATTTCAGCAGCAAAATCCCTTCGATGTGTCTCCTTTTTGCAGCTTTGGTAAATTTTATGAAAAAAAAAATATGGGAACTCTTAGCATCTTTACAGATCAGAAATTGCAAGATCTGGGAAACCTTGGTGACAGTGTCTTTAATGACTGAATCATCAACACAAAGATTGTGTAAATTTATGTTTCCTTGCAGCAGAAGTTCACCTTGCCCAAGCAAACCACACATTGTGCATTCATACATGTGAATTTGCTAATGTCTTTGTTACTGTCAATTTAGCACAACTCCGTGGTCCCAGTTGACTGACGATGAACAGAACAATATTAAACTCTGCAGCCAGTGTTGGAAGACATTTTAGAGTGTGAGACCTCCAGAGGCATAATGTCTAGCCCTGACATGTGTTCGCAGTGAGCGCAGTATATTGACAGACATTCAGACAGAAATTATTTTTTATTACTCTGTAATTAATGATGCGTGGCCAAGTTTATGGCGAGGTGTTTTTCTTCTCTTGACTGTGTTGTCTGTCTGGATTTTTTAATGTAATGTGTATATAGTTTTTATGTCATTTCATACATGATTATGTTAATTTTGCTGGGAATGAGCAGGAACATATCTGTTTCTCTTTTTATATCCTTCTGCTCATCTCTTTCCATTTGTTTCTCTTTCTCTCCCTCTCTGCCTTGCTCTCTTCCATCTCTCGTTCATTCAGTCTCACTTCATCTCTTCCGTCTCTTCTTTGTCTCATGTTTTCGCTTATCTTTATTGTTACTTAAGACTGGCATAACCCCGCCGACCTTTTTTTCGTTTTTGTCTGCCGCTCTTTTCGAAATTCTCCTCAGCCGTTCTAATTGTGGATGGATGTTTACATTGGCCTATATGCTCAGCCTCTCCGGGGTGTGTAAGAGAATTGGTTAATTTCAAAGCCCATCACTTCGAGAGACTCCCACGTTTGTTCGAGACAGATGAGATAATGGACGTCCTCCCTCGGCTTAATTCTCCAAATGTCAGTGGCAGCACTCTCGCTACTGATGCAATCATATGTGGTTTCGTTGGGACAAATTCGAAACCTAAATCATATTTCCCATCTTCTTGAATGCCCCGCTGATTCTGTCAGCCTCTGGCGTAAAGTTTGAGATTTAATTGCAGGTTGCTGTGCTGTGTGGCTGAGTCCTTTTCCATTCACAAATGAATGCTATGTACATTGTACATGCATGTACCTGTACATGTACCTGTACGGGTGCATGTGTGAGCCAAATTGTAATTCAGACTGGAGCAGAGTCTAGCTTGTAAATCCATTATGACTATATCTCACTGTCTGTATGTCACATTAATTTTGTACACACACCACATGAAATGTGTGGGCAAGATCCCCCTAAAGGACATGTGTAATGTACATATGACATTCTGATTAACTGATGTTGTTGTTGTTACCGAATAGTACAGGAAAATAGTCTCTCTTCAGGCTGATGTATTTAGTAAATTTTGAAAGGGTACAGATGTGGAAAGACATCTTTCAGCTACAGGTGCTCACCTCACGATTAATTTGGTTATTGACTGAAATTAGATCATTAAATGATACAACATATAGATATTGTTTGATTCTTTGTCAAGAGATTTGTCAATAAGTACATCTGCATGGAACACAGTTTTCATTTTATGTCATGGAATTAAATTAAGCAGGGGGAGGGAGATAGGTCCACAGGGAAGTTGTTTGAATACAGATTTGTCCATAACTTCTCTTTTGTCATTTTGTTAATTGTCTTTCTTTTTTTGTGTGCTTAATTCTGTTTTCTCATATCCTTAATAGGAGAGATAAAACGTAGAGAAAGATTTGAATCTACTCTACATGTAGAATATGAGATCAGAATGCAGCAAAGAGCAGTATATGTATAAAAGTAGATGATTGGATTCTGCTGCAGATCAGTCTGTACTGTGACCAGGCAGTAGGGGATGGATTGCAAGGAGAACGGTTCATGATTAGAAGGAGGGTCTGTGTCTAAAATGGAATCAGACGGCTTTACTGAATATGGTACACTCTTTTACCCGCCTGATGGCTTTCTTCCCATTATGGGATCCATTTGGCAGATTGAACGGAAAGTGCCCGAGACGGCAGGCTCTTCTCGTGGTCTTCTACCTCATCTTGATTGGACACTTACACCGGGTTTCCACCGGTAGGTAGCCCGATAATGTGCCACCTCGGAGTAGAGATAATTGACATGATTTGGATTGAAATGACGCAAGGGAGCGCGGGCGCAGTTGCATCTTTTTCCTCCCTCCTTCTCGTGCAAAGGACCGGAACTTTCGTCATTGAGTCGTCATGCTGCGAGGACATTGTCGGTGGTTTGTGATCGTGCAGAGTAATTCTGTTCTCCTGCTCCCTGGCACTGAATATTGATTTCCCCTCCATTGTCTCCCTGGACGAGGGTGTCTATTGTACCATAGGCAGCTATGATGACAGTTGAGCTGGCTTTTTTTTCTTCTCCTGTCTCACAAGCCACACTTTTTCCTGGAGTGCTTAAATCTGAATGTCAAAATTGTCTTCATGCAGTTTGTTGCAGATGCAGCTTATGCAAGATCTTTTTCTTTGTAAAGAGTATTGCTTAGGCTTTCAACAGAAATAGTAAATGCAATGTTTTATATTCTAATGCTACTCAGAGTATTACAGGCATCATGGTCGCATAATGTGTAAAAGTAAGCTGGGGGAAAAAAAGCCTTTGAAGAGTGGTTAAAGAGATATTATGATTGCTCCAAAGTCTGCAGAAAACCCTGGTGAATGCATACAATGTATTAAGAAATTAAGAATAAAGCTCCCCTGCTTTCAGTACAGTCACACTTGACGTTCTTCTTACTCAGAAATCAGGCAGTGGGCCTACCCCTCAAAATTTTCATTGAATGTCTGTTTTCTCAAAGCATACATTGCAAAGCTGTCAAAGAAGGGGATTTTAAGGCATCAAGTCTTTTTCTTCTTTTTTTTTTTTTTTGTTGTTGTTTTGTTTTAGGTTGGTTTTTTTTTTCTGAAATTTAATTAAGTGTGCGCTATGTGAACGAGTTTCCCATTTTCATCCCAACTGGTTAGTGTGATCTCTTTTTTTTTTTTACCGGTACATCAGTATGTCTGTGTGTGTGCATGTGTTTGCTGTTTTGTATTGTTGTTCTGCAGAAGTTGGCTGCCCTGTTAATTTTTTCTTAAATCTGTCATCCTGAAATACAGACAGCATATGGTCAAAATGCCTTGTCATTTGCTGCTCTATTCTTGACACATGATGCTTTGTCAAGCCCATGACCCGAGACACATTGGCACAGTCTGAGGTCATACAGAATATTTGCTCCATTCCAATAGGCTAATTTCAAATTCAGTGCATAGGGTTCTATATCTTTCTAACAAATTGTGATGCAAATAACCTGAAGCTTGTAAAAGGCTTGTTTGACATGTAACCACTACTGTAAAAATTAATATTTTTTCGCTAGTAGTTTTTTTGTTTGTTTGTTGTTGTTTTTGTGTGTGTGTTTTTTTGTGCTCTGCAGAGGAAGGTGAAACCTGGTTTTGATTCTGCAGAATCAAGGCATTGTGGTACATTAAACAAGGTACAATGGCTGTTACAATTCCTCAGACCAAGCATGTCTGTAGATTACATTGTAGTCAGTTAACTGGCTTGTTTAATTTATAATGTCCACTTTTCTTTAAATCATAGTTTTTGTATCAGTGCCTGTTGAGCGTTCAGATGGATATGTTATCCTTTGTCATTATTATCATCATTTTTTTTTTTATGTGTCCTGATGAGTATGTAGTACTGCTTTTAGCTGGCCACCAGATGACAATTTTGGATCTGCTGAGTTTTGATCTCTAGAATGTCATCAGAACAGAAGAACATCTTTGTTTCGTATGTTTTATGATCATGGAGAGCATGTCATTAAGGTTTAGAAGTCAATAGTCTTGTTACAGTGGTGTCTTGGCCTTGGAATAAGGGCACTTCAGAGTGTGACTTGTTTTAATCACCTAATGGCTACAAGAGAGGTGAGAAATGTGCTGGTATGTTTTGCACTCTGTGAATAGACAAGTGACTGTAACATAAAACCCATGTGTTACCCTTTCCCCAAGTTTGTCGCTGTTCATGTCTTGTGTACATATGCAAAGATTTTCTCTTTTGCATGACACAGCATAAAAGAGCTGACATGGCGCACACACACACATGTAAATGTATACAATGTTACAGATTAGCATACAGATAAAGTATACTTACATGGTGTACATGTACGTTCGCGTGTGCAATGCATACATGTGTGTTTGTAGCTGATAGAACAAAGGGGAAACTATGTATGAAAGATGTGTTGATTTGTTCAGCTAAAGACATGAAGTAGTGAAGGCTATCCATCAATTTCTGTTGTCTTCATGTAGGCATTTATAAGCCAGTACGTGTTGGTATTTTTTTTTTCCTGTCAGAGTGGAGACATGTTGTCTAGAATTGTACTTCACTATTTACCAATAGCTAATGGTCAAATGGATGGTCATGAATTACACAGACTTTGTCATCACCATAGGTTGGCTGCATTACTTCAATGTTGTAGAGGCACATATAGTATTAAGACTGTATATGATGATAGCATTAATGTTCTATTTCCTTTCGCCATTTTTCCTGTTCTGAACACAAGTTATATGTATTGTCCAAATGACTCAATTGTTTGCAGAAGCTGGTCATTAGTTATTCCTCCCAAATACAAGTGGCATGCTGTATTTGATCGGAAAGATTAAACAGATACTTCCCATGATGCGTAGTTCATTTGACAATGTAGATACCAGGCTTTATTTGCCACTAAAAAGCGCACGTACACTCCTGCCGTTTGTTAATTTCCTACACTATAGCAAACACTTGAGACAGATTGAGTGTGTACACAGATGATGCTGATTGCAGTGGGGGTAAATGCCCTAATAGTCCCATTGACTGCATCTTCCACAGTTGTGTTGATTAACATGGTGTTTCGTCAGTCTAATCCCCAAACCAGCTTCAAATTGTACATGTATACATACGTGTACTTTTACATGTGCAGTTGATTTTCAAATTTATTGAGACATAAAGAAATGATGTATTCACTAAAAATGGACCTTTTATTCTTCAAATTTGCCTAATTCATTACATATGTACTATGATGCATCCATTATACATCAGTGTATGCAACGGTTTCCCTTTCTCAAACCCTGTTTTCAAGGGGGGGGGGTATTTATGCACAAGCAGTATCAAGAAGATGGCGTTTGCTTGGTTTGCTGAGAAGATAGTCTAGAGGAATTAGGAGGCAGGTGTTCTGAGATCATTGGTACAATGTAGCCTATGCTCATTTCATTCGTTCACCTTCAATGTTTACTGTTCTCCTTTCCATCTGAAACACAGTTTATGACAAGCTCCTTGGTGACACTGTCAAAGGACAGAGGCTTTTTACCGAAGAAAGATTGGAAAACGTTACAAAACTCCCATCACTTATTATACAAGAAGCATACAAATGTACATGAAGGAATATAACTGGGAAAACAAACTTGTTGTAGCCCTGATTTTTTGTTCGATCAGTGTGGGGAAATTATTATCCTTTTTTCTTTTCTTTTTTTGGCAATGCTAACAGCATATCTCGCTAGTATATGACATCCATTGTCCATTGTCATGGTATGCTACAGAGTTTATGGAAATTTCATGGCTCTTCATATAATATAACAGACTCTGGTGTGATGTAGGAAAATGCAGCACAGATTTATTTTCTCACCAGGGCCCCGTTGCAAGAAAGTTGCAATCAATTGCAAATAATTGCTAATTTTGAAACAGCCATTCTGATTGGCTGAGGGTCTGCCCTATTAAGAAGACATGCATGCAACAATGATTTTGATTGGCCAGTGACAATCAGTTGCAAGTTGCGTTTAAACGCAAAGTTTCTAGCAACAGGGCCCAAAAGCATTGTTACGGGATGGTACAGTATTGGTGGAGATGAGAGTAATTGGGCTTTTAACTTTTTGTGAGATACCAAGAAAACACATGTATAATAATATAGTACAGGGCATACCATTTTAAGAGGAATTCAACGTTTATTTGATGAAAATTGGGTTTGGAATGACAGAAACATCCAAAAACAAAGTAAAACAAAGCAACCTTAATAAAGTGTGGGTCCCACACTTTATTACATTTGCTCTTTTTTTGATATCTCAGCCATTTCAAAACCAATTTTCATGAAATAAACGTTCAATTCCTCATATAATTACATGTACATATGCTCTTTCATATTTCAAAGAGGTTTCTCATTATTTCACCAAAAACTGTTAGAAACCGGAAATTAGGTCTCGACCAAAACTGTATTGTACAAAAGCAGTGCCTTTCATACCCAGGTAATATTCTCATGAAACAAGATGGCAGACAGAGGAAACAAAAGGGGATGGGGGGGGGGGGGGGGCAACGGAGAAGGAAGAGTTTGGACACGTATGACATGGGCTACCAGGTCAGGCTGTATTGGAAGCAAGGATTCCAGGCCTCAGACAGGGACAGATTATGTAATGCTGCCTTCCTGAAAGCCAGTCATCGCATCACTGAACAGAACCTGGTGGTATATATATAGTGCATGGGAGTTAGTGGTAAAAATAAATGGTTCCCAACAAAAGAAAGCAATTTGTGGATTCTGTAAGTGACCAGATCCATGCAATATTTCCCAAAGACAGTAGTGTTTGTAGAGTGCACCTTTCAAGAAACAGATTTTTGAGTATGGGAACATTTGTTTGTACATCTCATGATAGTGACACAATGATTCTTAAAACTTGTATACTGGAGTTTTTTTGTTTTTTTTTGTTTGTTTTTTCATGCATTTGAACATCGTCATACAGTTCAGTCAAAACATTTTCATTTCTGAAATGGAGCCCTGATACTGTCAAACAGTAGGCCCTATCTTTAGAACAATCCCTGGTATAGTAATCCAGTAAAAATTATAACCATATAGAAGAGCCAGCTGATTGACGTTTTTGCAGTACTTAGTATATATAATCCCGCCCTCGTACGTAACAAAATATCATGTGTCTATAGTCCAAAGGACCTAAATTGTATAATTGAGGTCAGTGAGACGATCGTTCTGGCTGGCATATTTTCCAAGTGGGCCAGAGATTTTCTTACATTCTCACTGCCCGATATTGTTCAGGATTTGATGTCACAAACAAGTGGTCTGGAATGTTTTGAGAATTGTTCAGTAGATGCTCACGACAATACATGTCGCTTCAACTCTGCAACTTTTTTTTTTCATTCTGTGGAGTGAATTTATCATCGAAATAAAGGGGGAACAGTACAGTAAGTTTTAGTTTAATTGGTTGACATATATTTTCATGGAATTTATTATCAATGCTCACTTAAAAAAAAAAAAAGGATATTCCACATCCCTGCACAGTTCCTCTTGTGTTATGCTATCTCTGTATTCCACGAAGATTCCCATACCTGTGAGAGAGATTTTGAGAGAGTTTGAATATTATCACTTTTCTTGTATTTTGTTTCTTTTTTGTTGTTGTTTTCCAGCACAGCCGACTTCAAAGCTCTTTCCTAAAGAATAAGATTTAAAAAACTTTTTTTTTTTTTTTTTTTTTTGCCTTCAGAAATGAAAATTGAATACCCATCTGCAAAATTATTCAACAGTTCAGTCAGCATTTTGCACCGCTGATAGAGATAGATTCTCATCCACCACCTACGGTGGAATTATGGGTGATAAGCGCCTTCTTGGAAAAACGGTAGGAGTCAGAGAGCCAGCGTGATATCTTGACTCCTTGTTCTGAATCCTGTGGTGTGCCTCCTCTGGCAGCGTGCCAACCATTAGTGGGAGGGAGTGTAGTGAGCGGCCGAGAAATCACGTAGAGTTTGAATGGGAGAATTAATCTGCCGTCATTGAGACTGCTCCCGGGGTAATCAAGAAGGATGTCCTGAACATCGGGGCCACACGAGGTCACGAAA
Source organism: Diadema setosum (assembly GCF_964275005.1). Lineage (NCBI taxonomy): Eukaryota > Metazoa > Echinodermata > Echinoidea > Diadematoida > Diadematidae > Diadema > Diadema setosum. The sequence goes on from NC_092701.1 coordinate 34,603,488, forward strand.
GCATCTCATTGCTGTGTGTGTAGGCATCAATTAATAACTGTGTTTATGACATGAGGACAGTTGTGCAACGGCTGCTGCTCAGCATGCTGGGAATGTTTCGGCATACAATATTTCTGTATTTGTATATTTCCAGCAATAGGGTGGACAGCCCTTTCAGCAAAGCTGATTTTCAAAGGGGTCACACATGACATACATTGTATATATTAAAATCCACATAAAACAACATTGATAAATGCCCAATAAACACTGATACAGTCATGGGTGTAAAATCATTGTAAAATGAAAGTGATTAACAAGTCAGGCAAGTGACTTGCAGTTGACATATTAATGTAATGAATTACAATAATTGTGGTAACAAATGACAAACAGACAAAGGAATAGTAAAGAAATATTCCGAATACACAACTAAAAAATTAGATATCAAACTAATCAACAAAATGAGAGTGTATCGATGTGTGTGTGTGGGGGGGGGGGGGGGGTGAAATTTATAAGGAACCTGAAACTGATGATGAAATGATAGGGACCTCAAGTCTGTGTTCTGTGGTTTTATCTTTGTGCTCCTTGTGGTTGCATTTGCCATATGAATATAAAATTATATAGTTATATATCTATGTTTACTATTGTTATTTGCAACTATTACATGTACATAGCCCAGGACATGTGAAGAAGGGAAATTCATATTATCATTCTTTCGTCCAGAGATGGTTTGAAAGGTGTTGCAGCAGATAGCAGTCCATGATAAAGAATTCCTGATTACTATCTCGGTTCATTGGTTCAAGGGAGAGGGATTGAGATAAAATACCTATTTCGGTTATGAATTGGACATCAGCCTGTAGGATGTGTTCATTGACCTGTTACACTACATTCAAGTGAAATATCTTGGTACTTGCTGTCACGGCTGCACATTTGAATATTCTCCTTCCTGAAACCAGGACTCGTTTTTACAATATTTCTTTCTCATCATACATGTACATCTTTCTGTCCTTTCCCTTTTCCCTTTCTTTCTATCTTTTTCCCTCCCTTTTTCACTTGCTTTGATACTGTGCTGTGAGAATATTTTCCACCTCTGCCTGGTTACGGAATGATGAGTGCCAAGCGGTGCGTCGGGACAGGTGGAAAAACGATTTAAATCTGGGAGTAGGAATTACAAGTGGAATTCCGCAGTGTGTGGGTCTGTTGATGTCTTGTTTGTCACGGTAGGATATTGCCCTGGCTTATTTTCCAACCTTCGCCGAGTGATTGTCGGAGCCAGAAGCTGGTCATTAGTTATTCCTCCCAAATACAAGTGGCATGCTGTATTTGATCGGAAAGATTAAACAGATACTTCCCATGATGCGTAGTTCATTTGACAATGTAGATACCAGGCTTTATTTGCCACTAAAAAGCGCACGTACACTCCTGCCGTTTGTTAATTTCCTACACTATAGCAAACACTTGAGACAGATTGAGTGTGTACACAGATGATGCTGATTGCAGTGGGGGTAAATGCCCTAATAGTCCCATTGACTGCATCTTCCACAGTTGTGTTGATTAACATGGTGTTTCGTCAGTCTAATCCCCAAACCAGCTTCAAATTGTACATGTATACATACGTGTACTTTTACATGTGCAGTTGATTTTCAAATTTATTGAGACATAAAGAAATGATGTATTCACTAAAAATGGACCTTTTATTCTTCAAATTTGCCTAATTCATTACATATGTACTATGATGCATCCATTATACATCAGTGTATGCAACGGTTTCCCTTTCTCAAACCCTGTTTTCAAGGGGGGGGGGTATTTATGCACAAGCAGTATCAAGAAGATGGCGTTTGCTTGGTTTGCTGAGAAGATAGTCTAGAGGAATTAGGAGGCAGGTGTTCTGAGATCATTGGTACAATGTAGCCTATGCTCATTTCATTCGTTCACCTTCAATGTTTACTGTTCTCCTTTCCATCTGAAACACAGTTTATGACAAGCTCCTTGGTGACACTGTCAAAGGACAGAGGCTTTTTACCGAAGAAAGATTGGAAAACGTTACAAAACTCCCATCACTTATTATACAAGAAGCATACAAATGTACATGAAGGAATATAATATAATATATATAATATATAATGAAAGTGATTAACAAGTCAGGCAAGTGACTTGCAGTTGACATATTAATGTAATGAATTACAATAATTGTGGTAACAAATGACAAACAGACAAAGGAATAGTAAAGAAATATTCCGAATACACAACTAAAAAATTAGATATCAAACTAATCAACAAAATGAGAGTGTATCGATGTGTGTGTGTGGGGGGGGGGGGGGTGAAATTTATAAGGAACCTGAAACTGATGATGAAATGATAGGGACCTCAAGTCTGTGTTCTGTGGTTTTATCTTTGTGCTCCTTGTGGTTGCATTTGCCATATGAATATAAAATTATATAGTTATATATCTATGTTTACTATTGTTATTTGCAACTATTACATGTACATAGCCCAGGACATGTGAAGAAGGGAAATTCATATTATCATTCTTTCGTCCAGAGATGGTTTGAAAGGTGTTGCAGCAGATAGCAGTCCATGATAAAGAATTCCTGATTACTATCTCGGTTCATTGGTTCAAGGGAGAGGGATTGAGATAAAATACCTATTTCGGTTATGAATTGGACATCAGCCTGTAGGATGTGTTCATTGACCTGTTACACTACATTCAAGTGAAATATCTTGGTACTTGCTGTCACGGCTGCACATTTGAATATTCTCCTTCCTGAAACCAGGACTCGTTTTTACAATATTTCTTTCTCATCATACATGTACATCTTTCTGTCCTTTCCCTTTTCCCTTTCTTTCTATCTTTTTCCCTCCCTTTTTCACTTGCTTTGATACTGTGCTGTGAGAATATTTTCCACCTCTGCCTGGTTACGGAATGATGAGTGCCAAGCGGTGCGTCGGGACAGGTGGAAAAACGATTTAAATCTGGGAGTAGGAATTACAAGTGGAATTCCGCAGTGTGTGGGTCTGTTGATGTCTTGTTTGTCACGGTAGGATATTGCCCTGGCTTATTTTCCAACCTTCGCCGAGTGATTGTCGGAGCCAGACGTTGTTTTCCCCCGGATGCCGGAGTGCCTCCAGTTAGGACTCAACTGCTGTTTTGTGAAGATGTTACCTTCCCTGGCAACACCAGTACCTAGAGATTCCTCTTTTACACTCGCATAATGCAACTACAAGTTTTGTAGCTCTTGAATGACATGTACAGTATGCTGTTGGATATTAAACTGCAAATGAAGTCGTGATGAAAGCCCACGTCATTACAAAAGAAGAAGAAAAAAATAAGATGTTTCATCTATGTTCATACATTTTATTGCCATTTATCAATACTTTCTTTTGTAGTCCCTCTTAATTTTCAGCAACATTTGTGGAGAGATGGTTCTGTGTGACATTGTGAAAATATAGCACAATGATGAATAAGAACCTAATGTGCATTTTCTTTGAATGTGAATGATGAATAATTGATTTGGCTGTGAAATACGGTAGACATTGCAATACTCTTTTCAATATCACAAAGCAACATGTGAGCACATTTCTGCTCCAGGCCTTTGTCAATCTCTCACACAATGACAGTCCTAAATTTTATTTCACCCTTCATTCTAAAAACCTTTGCTTATCACATCATGTTTAATGGTAATCTATGTTTCTTTCTCCCTGCTCTCCCGCTGCATCTGTTCAACAGAAATCCGCTCACTGGCCAACAGCGAGAATGACACCGAACTCGTCTCAATCACTGACAAGTACATCAAGGCGAATGTAGACGAGGTCACCGGCACCCCAGACTTTGCTCAGCTTCCAGTCATGAAGGTAAAGTGAGAAAGAAAAAATAATGATAAATTGCATCGCTGAATCACTACTTTTTAATACTCTGCACATATTTGGTCAAATGGAAGTATATTTTGTGATGTTATTCTAGGACATACAAGTTGTATTTCACTCTTTATTTTGCATAGGACTTGTAGCATGTCAATAGCTTTAAATAATTCAGTCAAGTGTGAGTCTGTTAATAGCCCAAATTGGAAAGAAGTCGAGCAAGAGTGTACTAAGACTGTGTGGGAATGTACTGTACGAACCATCGGGAGAAGGAAATATGTTCTGAAGCGAAACATTTTGTCAGGATATGCTGCAAAGGAGGTATCATCTTTGTCACGTAAAGTGGAGATCTATAAGGTATTCATCCTGTTCACTGAAGTGGAAATCTAAGGTATTCATACTTTTTTTTTCACTAAAGTTGAAATGTAAAGTATTCATGGGAATCCTTGTCTACTAAAGTGGAAATCTAAAGCCACATTGTTGATTAAAGTCACAATTTACTCCATGTTCAAGTCAGTATCAACATGGAGTTGAATGATGCTTTGGAACTTGAAAGCAATTGGCAGTTACCCAGGACAAATAGGTTGGTGCTTGCCAAAAGATAGTAGGGATGGATTTAATTACAAGAAAGTAGTAGAGTTCATTCAAACAAACTCTATTGTCTTGAAGAGGGATACAAACATGAAAATACAATCAAAGGTCAGAATTTGTTCTATGATAAACCCATTTTGAGTACAAATTTGCTGTTGTAGACTTATATCAACTAATGATGTTATCCCCTTCATGAAGAAAAAAAAAATACGAAAGTACTAAAGGTCATGATGAAGAAAAAGAAAAAGAAAATTGCCCTGTGATGACACCAAGATGCCTTATTCTGATGTGTGGTAGACAACTGGAATCCAGATCCGACTCTTTTCTCACCTCTTCTCATCTTCTTTAAATTCCTCCTTTCCAACCAAAACTTAATGTTGCTACTTGCTTGCTCTTCTCTATACTCTGATCTTTCATGGATTGGGAAACCTCTTGTCACTTGGCCACAGTGTTGAGGTTCAAATCTGAGGGTAAAATCAGCTGCGTCAGGCATGTTTTGCCAATTTTTCCTGCTTTCTCTGAAATCCCAGTAACCTCGTATGAAAGGGATCAGTTCGTAATGATAGTAATAACTGTGACCAATAGCCAAGTGTTCTCTGAAATAAAAACAGGCGTGATAGTCATGAAGATGTACTCTTGTGCCTACTATCATGGGAAACATGAAATGAATTTAGCCTGGTACAGTTTGGCAGGATGGACCATCCAGTACAAGTTCTAAACTGTATTTTTCATGATGAAGTAGTACATGTGAATTGCACTATTTTAAGATGGGCCAACATTAACATACCCCAAGAGTGTGAAGAGAAGGAAACTAAATGCCAAGTTCAAGTGCTCTAATGAAATGTAAAGCGTAGCAACTACCTGTATCCAAGTTTATTCTGGGTTGTGCAAGAGGCTAATTGATCTTTGTCCACCTGTTTTGACCCCACCTGTTTCCTCAACCCCAATGGCCTTCAGCTGGAGGTGATATCGAGCAAGGCCTCTGTCTCCATGAGCGACCGTCAGATCTTTGAGTCTGCCGTGGACTGGGTGCGGAAGACGGTGAAAGGAGGTGTTGAGCTCTCTGAATTGATGGAACAGGTGAGAGGATTGGAGAGAACACAGACTGCATTCCTTGCACCTTCATGCTACAGAAACAGTCTTTATAGACTAAATATTCTCTGTCACTTTACCCCTTGCCGATTGCCCTGTAAGAATAAGAAAATGACGCCAGAGCAGACAAACTGGATATTCTGATCTTTTCCGAAGCTAGTAGTGTGTGTGATTCAATCAACAGTGGTGTGAGGGTTTTATGTGTGTAAAGTGTGTAACTTTGTATTTGAATATTTTTGGGTAACCTTGTTGAAAATGAACGGCAGAGATAGGTCTCAAGAATGGAGTTATGATGAGCTAGATGGGAATTACTGCACCTGGCTGGTTCTCAACATGTAGAATTGGGTAGAAAATATTGCGGAGCTTCAATATTTCAGTGATATTTCTCTCTCTCTCTAAAATGAATAGAAAGAAAGAAGGATCAATGAGCTTGGAAACAAGCACAGTAAATGATGGGTTTTTTCCCAAAATATTAAATGATTAACCAGGCATTGTTGCCCAGAAAGCATTTACTAATCAGAATGGAAATTATAAAGATGCCAATACTTGCAAGTAATGGCCTCTACCTCAGAATAAGTCTTACTTTGTCTTTGTGAAAATATTGTGACTCAACAGCCCCAGACCTTACTGCTGTCGGCCAACAACATCCTGAAGAACATCAAGGAGGTTGACGAGCTGGAATCCGAGGTCATGGACACATACGACATTGACCTCTCTGAGGTGGGTGTCTACACACCGGACAAGAAGAAGGTGCGCAACGGGCACCAGAACGGGGCCGGAGCTGGGGGCAAGGGACAGGGAGGAGGACACACCCCCACCGGTAGTGCAAACACCACACCCCGTAAGCTGATCTTGGCTCCGGGGGACGCCCCCAAGCAGTCCCAGGTGATGGACAGCTGGAAAGTGATTGCATCGACTTCAATGGCTGGTGAGATAAACTTCTTGTACTGGGCAATTTTTTTTTTCTTTAAATACATGTAATAGACCTATAGAAATTTGCCAAGACCATTTGTTTGAGGTATTCAAGCAAAGAAGTTATTTTATTTATTTATTTTTAATTTTATTTGTTATTTATTTAAATGTATTTGTTTGTTGATTTTATTTTTGTTAGCTTTTTGATTTTCTGTATTACAATCCCAGTACCAAGAAGCATTTTTAGGGTTGCAGTTGCCTTTTCTACACACGAATATGTGTTACAATTTCCATTGCTTGTTCCCAAACTGAGTAGTCTTCCATAATACTTACTGTAGTTAAGGAGAATGAATAAGTGTTCCTTCATAATGTACAGTTGATAACTTAGACACCTGCCATCTCTTGCCCTCTTCCCTCAGACAATCGCTATGTTGCCCTCGTTGTTCTGGACAATCAACTCACTACCCTGGTGCTATACGAGAAACCGAAACACAAACACCGTCCTGCCCGCTCCTTCTCCATCGAGAAGGACGCCCTCCATCCTCCGCTGGCGGCCATGAACTACCCTCGCAGCGCCAGTGGGGTCACCGAGCTCAATGGGAAGATAATCGTTGCAGGTGAGACTTTCTCAGCTATCAGTTATCTATGGTCATAAATGCCTCTGTGTGTTCGCTTTTGTCTCATTTGAATCAACCAGAGTTTTCATTGGTACAGTGAGAACTTCCATACAGCAATTATATCTTTGGAGTTTTGCCCTCCCCTCCATCGCATTCTCTCTTTTTGTTGGTAGGCTACGCCGAGTAGGATCAAAGATTGGTTAAAGAAGGATTGCTGTGGAAGTATCCTAGACACTTCAGGCTTGACCCTTAGTTTTTAGCGCACAACCTGTGTTACCCCATTGTATAATCGTGTCAGTCTTGTTTGCAGGCATGGGTGGGATTAGGACTGTCTCTATTGCTGTAAAAAAAAAAAAAAGAAGAAGAAGAATAATAATGAATAAATAGTAATAATGATAGTAATAAGGAAGTAAGTTACTTAAAAAAAAATAAATGTGGATCTTGCCATTCTCTCAGGTGGGTATGACCGCGGCAAGTTCCACTCCAGCACAGAGGCCTTCGACCCCGTGACCAACAAGTGGGAACTGCTGCGCCCTATGTCCACCCCTAGAGGGCGCTTCCAGCTCAGCCAGCTGAACGGATTCCTCTACGTCGCTGGGGGCTCAAATGGCAACTGTGAGCTGAAGTCCTGCGAAAGCTATGACACCTTGAATGACTGGACCTCCACCCCAGAGATGCCCCTACCCAGAACTTGTTATGGTGAGTCATCTTCACATGGTGCAGCAAGAGGTCAAATCTAACTACCTTCAACAGTTCCATTAGAGAGACCTTTGAACAGACATTACGCATAGGTCTATAATGTGACTAGCCACTCAATATTCATGTTGGCCATAATGAACTGGGGTAAAAATCAAACAAATGGAAATGGAAATGGCATTTGTAAATAAGAAAGAATAAGAAAATTATGGAATATTAACCTGTTGAAGACTAGTCCCAAGTATTCTTGGGCAGGTGTGTGTGGGGAGAGTTGTGTCAAAGCAAAAGCAGCTCGTCCCCAACGGGTTAAGTATTTTCCAAAAATGGAAATTGGTCACAATTTCTAATTTCAAAATTAGAACTGATAGCATTGTTATTTCCTCACAAGGCTACCATGGACCTGCATACAAAACTTCTCTAGATTTCCATTTCTGATATGACATAAAACAAAAATAAAGTTGTATTTTTTTTTATTTATTTTTTTTTTTTGCATCCTGTAATTGTCTAGAAGTCAGATAACTAGCACTGACTGAGGAAAACAGAAAAAAGTAATACATTTCTTCCTCGAAACAAACAAACAAAAAACCCACAGAGCTTTGGTTGACTTTAGTGCTGACTTTTGTTTGTGATGATTAGTTGAATAAAGATATTTGCTGGTTTTTGATGGTACAGAAGAGCCCTTCTGCAACCACAAGTTTGTCGATATTCAAGCTGTCTTTCTATTCAGTAAACTGTGCCAGAGTGATAGCATTAGTGAACTGAGGGCAGCCATGCTAGATAGACAGGTCTGACGGTTCAATTATGTTAATTCATGGAACACGAGATGGCGTAGGCTAAAGCCAGTGCATGCCCTCAGATTTTATGAGTAGCAGTAGTTTTGTCAAGTTAGTGAGCATGTGTACCTCATCTTGTGTTTTCAGGTGCTACTGTCCTGAATGGTCAACTCTACATCATTGGCGGTGCCAGTGGGAGCTCCAACCTGAAGAGCTGCCTACGATATGACCCATCCTCATCCACGTGGTCAGACATTGCCCCTCTGACTGAAGGTCAGTTGGACTGTAGGGTTCCAAACCTGTCCAATCTGTGACCCCTGAAGAGGCCGCCACACTCTTCAAGTTCAATGTATATGTAGTGGATAATTTAAGAGAACAGTAAGACATCCAGAAGTGATGATATTTTGAAACTCTCTCTCTCTAAATTTGAAATTCTGATTCTGGGGCAATAAAATCTGTCCCAGTCTTAGGACCAGATAAAATGAAGGAATGATGTCATCACGTCACAAATCTGTAGATGGTTTTCAGAGAGCAGCCAACCAGTTGTGCCCCTCGGTGGTGAAAATGGTGCTCATACAGTGTTAAAGATAATATAAAGTTTTGGTACCTCAAAAGTTTCCCTGAATTTCCTTGTCTTAGTTTGTGTTTCAGGTTAAAGTACCTTTCATATAAGTAACACTGTGAGACTTACTCGCCCCAAAGTGCTCTCATGTCTAGTAATCATGCAATTGACTGCAACCAGCAGCCCCATACGCATAGAGTAATGGGGCTTCGCATTGTAGCATTCAGGATCATGACAGATTTAGTATCGCGGGTAAATTTCAACTTCAAATCCAAAAATTTCTTCAATTTGAAGACTTACCAATTAAGTTGAAGTATTGAAAACAGGCTTCGGGCAACGTTTGGTTCTGCCAATAGTCCCTTTCTGTTCGAATTGATGACTGAATGTGACTCGGTCGAGAGGACCTTGGGAGAGCTACATACACTGAATACTACGGCCAGCGCATGCACATCACATGCGCACAAATTTCAAATCCATGAACGGATAAGATGTTTGTGTGCGCATGCGCTGGCGCATGCGCAAGCACAAAACAAAGTCCTGTGCAATTTTTTGACTCGTAGCGTTCTGTATATGTCTTTTTTGGGCATATTTTATTTATTTGTTGTTGGGTTTTTATTTGCCAACACCATACATAGGTCGAGCTCAAGTTGGAGTTTGTTCCATGAGCGGAAAGATATATGCAGTCGGCGGCTCGGACTCCTGGAACTGCTACAACTCGGTGGAGGTCTACCAACCAGAGGAGAACAAGTGGAGATCCATTGCACCCATGAAGAGCTGCCGCAGGGGTGCAGGAACCTGCACTGTTGATGGTATGGGTGCCTTTGTGACGCCCCTTTTCAAGAGTGGCTCTATTACTTAGGGGAAATTTGTGGGATTGATGCATGAACAGAGATAGGGTCCAGAAATACAGTTGATTGCAGTTAGAACATGACTTTACTCTTTCTACACCCTGGTTCTGTTGCATCTTGGGCAAGAAAAGGATGGACTGAGGTGCTTGTTCTCATTTGAATAGTTACAGATTTGTATATTCTCATTACTTGTCTAGTGTAGGTTGTACAGTGTAGTGCCAAAACTGATGCAAAGTGGTTTGGACTTTAAACTTGTCATTTCGAGTGTAAAGATTCCATTTTTTTCTTCTTTCACTTATGCAAACCTGCTGTTGCCAGTTGGCAAATCTTCTTAGCAATCTTCTCAATCCACTAAATGGCACAAATGACAGCGTATACTGATGCTTTTAAGGGTAGTTTATGAAATGGCCTTAAGCTAATTGTTTTCATATAGCAATGCTATGTGAAACAGTTTCTCTTATGTGTTGTAATGCACCCACCTTAAAGGTGGCATTTGAAGGGGAGGAGGGAATGGCATCTGAGCCTATGAAAAATAGAAAGTGGATTTTTATGGGAATTTACATGGGAGATTCACCTGTGTCTCATGTCTTTGTCATGTTCACTATTTGTCATATCCACAGGTAAGATGTATGCCATTGGTGGCAGTGACGGTCAGATGGTGCTGGACACCGTAGAGTGCTATGACCCCGAGACCGAGGAGTGGGCCCCGGCGGCCAGCATGTCCACGCCCCGCGTCAACGTCGGTGTGGGTGTGGCCGACGGCAAGATCTACGCCATTGGCGGCTTCAGCGGCAAGCGGTTCCTGGACAGCGTGGAGATGTACAACCCGAACAACAACCGCTGGTACCAGGTTGCCAGGCACTTGCGGGTCCCTGCCACGTCCTCTCCGCCCCTTTCGCCCCTCCTGTCCATGAACGGCTCTGAGGATGATGGCGCGTTCCATTCCAACGGCAAGGACATGCCCGCTTCGGTGCCCATCACCAACGGAAAGGACGCCTCTTCGAAACCCCATCCCAACCATACAGATGCCCCGACGCTCCCTGTGGCATAGTTTTGTTTTGTATTTTTTCTTCCTTGCAGGGCAAACGACATATTTTGCAGTGATGTGTAGTGGTCTATGTTGTACAATCATGGACTTTCTTATTGTCTATTATAGAGAATGTAGTCAGTAGGACAATTGCTACAGAAGAGATTTGGTGCTTACAAAGTCAGTCTATACATCATGACACAAAGTAAGGTTGTGGTTTGAGGAAGTATGTGAGTGACAGCGCTTTGCCAGGAGGAATGGACTTTTGTTTGTTGTTTTTTTTTTTAAATGTCAAGTATTAGAGTAGGTGTAGGGTACATTTGCTACGAATTCGATTTCGAGAGAAAGACAAGGTCACATGACTTAATTTATAGGCCTCTAAACAGTAATTGATTTTTCTTCATCATTATAAAGAAGCTTTCTATTCAGCCCAGGTGGCTGTGACTAAAGAGTTCTGCACTCATTATGACACTTAGCTTTCGAAACCTCAGATTTTTGGAACTCCTTTACTTTCAAAGATAATTCATCTGAGATTTTCCACTGTAGTATTTGAATGGGAAATTGAACATAGGGGAAATCAGTATTGTTGCTGTGATGAAAGTGTGGCTGTTCTGTGGGTTTGCGACTCTGTTTCATCGAGGCAAACAAAGACACACCCAGTTACTGTACGAGCTGAAATTTTCGCTGTGGTTTTATTTTCGTGAATTTCGCAAATCGCCTATGAACCGCGAAAATAACAATGTGCGAACGATGAGTACAGCTAGACCTCGCGACCGCGAAATTAACAACACGTGAAAATGTCCTCCTAGTAGCAATTCGCGAAAATATCTGTACGCGAAAATTTCAGCTCGTACAGTAGATTAAACAGTGCATTTTTTTGATAAGCCATCTCCAAATATGTTGTGGCATGATTTTTATTGGGATGCATGTTTCACATTGCATGGGCTCAAAAAAAAGAAAGAAAGAAAGAAAGTTATGAGGAAATCTGCATTTATTACATCACTGATCATGTCACTGGGCATTGTAGATATTGTAAGAAACTCGTTTCGTAGATCAGTTAGCATTGCACGTTGGAGTTAGCCCTTACAATTTGTTTGGTTTTTTTTTTTTCCTTACCGGTTGTCCAGTCTGAAAGCAAGGTGCACACTCCCATTATATGAAGGTGTTTCTTCAGTTTATAAGAAATATATAGTGTGGAGAAGCATTTTGTGTATGAAGAGATAGCATTTTCCTGCTCCTAAATGGCAACCCTGTTTTCAGCAATGATGATACAAGGATATCTGCACTAAAAAGTGAAACCAATCCAACAATCATGCAACTTAACACTACCTCCTCAGCCTCACATTCGTGCAGAGTCACGTGTGTCCAGGGAACTACGAGACAAGATGAAATTCTCGTAAGATTAGACCACACAAATGATTCTGTTAAATTTCTGTAGCTTTGTGTGTATGTGCATATTATTCCATAACAGTTATCAATGTTGTGCTTCACAGGATATTTAGGTTATATTTCTGTGCCTAATATATTTTGAGCTTAATACTTACACATGAGTGTTATAATGTGCACTGGTGTTCATATTTTTATTTCGTAGTCGGCACATAGATTCTGAAGTGTGTCCTATGTAAGAGCTTTTTTATGTTTCTTTCTGACTATCATTACAGAACATTGTTTGCTAGGGTCAAACATGTTGGCTTCACAAAGGGGGGATTAATGTTAGTAATGTCTTTTTGCGTTAGCTTTTTGCTTTCTTTTTTCTTTTTTTTTTTCTTTGTTTCTGCTCACAAATTGGGCTTAAAGGGGATGGCTAGTAACTGATTAGTGGGAATGCCGGGGGATGATTGTTTCAATCCTTGTGGGATTCATTTAAGAGTACATCATATATCTATTGTTGTGTGAAAATTATTTGCTTCAGAATGGTCTCATATTCAAGTAATGTGCAGTTTAATATTTCCAGGTTAGCATGCCTGTACAGTGACAAGGTGATCGTTAACATTAAACTGCACATTACTTGAATATGAGACCACTCTGAATGCAAATAATTTTCACACAACAATAGATATGTAATGTACTCTTAAATGAATCCCACAAGGATTGGAACAATCATCCCCCAGCATTCCCACTGATTCCCACTGATTAGCTACTAGCCATCCCCTTTAAGGCATCATTTGATTTTTTGCATTGCATGATGCTGCTTCGCATTCTGTGTCAAAAGCTTTTGCCATGTTGTTTATTCGCTGTTCTTCATGTTGGGTCTCTTTCTGATTCGCATTTTCTTTTTCTCTTTTCCAATGTGAGGAAGTAAATCGTAGCTAAGCCAGATTTGTGCCATTCAGTGCAATTTGAAATTTGCCATATTCAGAGGACCAACATGGTAACGATCTCTCAAATTCTAGTCAACCTTTCTACAGCCGCAAAGGAGAAACATGCAGAATTCTTACCGTACCTAGTCAAATGGTCGTAAACCTGAATATCTCAGGATTCAATTTGTCGAACAGGTAGATAGGAAGGGACTAATTTTGGCATGTTAATATCTGTACAACCGGTTTAATACATATCCACTTCAGCAGCTCCAAAAACTACATTCCCCTGTTGTATTTTAAACACACATAAATCATGGATGCTAGAGGGAAAACCACTCTATTTCACAATGTAACCTTTTGGGAGGTAATGTGATATGCAGGCTCCCTATCAGGTGTTTTAAGCATAATTGAAAGTCAAGCATAGAGGTGGTAACCTGTCCAGCAGTGCATTAACCCATATCTACTGGTCACGTAATGCAGTCCATAAGCTGCTGTAGGCTATTTCATGCACATTCACTCAATTTTGCTTTCTCAACTCCAAATTAATGTCACAGACACTACTTAGAAGGAAACTATGGAAAACAGTGTACCAATTAAAAGAGAAACTAATGGTCTTTAATATGAAATGTAAATCAGAGTCCTCTATAATGAATTATGTGATGTCACTTAATATGGATATTTACATACAAAATCATGCATTTTTGATTCATGATATCACATACTCAAAAAAAAAAAACCCTTATGAAAAATATGAATGATCTTTATGCAGAAAGAAGATTTTTTTTTTCAATATTCATTTCTTTGAGCTATATGTAACTGTAATGAAGGAACTGTAAGCCCTCTGATGAAGTGGTTGGCGTGCATCTTGGTTGAATGCAAGTATCATGCACTAAAAAATGCAAACCTACAAATTGTTTGAGTGAACTGTAACATTACTCCACTTTGCCATCATTGTACATTTGGAGTGCATATGTTGTAGACATGACTGAGTTATTGTATGTATAAGACTATGATCTATTTTTGTTTGGTTTTATTGTTTCTGTGTTTGTAGTTGTCTTTCATTGTGTGTCTCACTGTACTTTTACCCGTCCACTCGGTGTTTCACTGTCAGTAGAATGACATAGTTTTCATGATTCACCCCTTTTGTCGGTTGCAAATGTTCCTTCTGCACGCTGTCACAGACCGTTGGAAGGTTTAGTTTTGTGCTGCATTGTTTTATAATCTGGAATTAAATCAAATCTGGCATTTTTCAGTGAGGTTTGAAATGTATATGGCATTGTATGTTTACATAAATGTCATAGTAATTCTGGTAGTGCCATAATGTTTTCCCCAAGCACTTTATTTTTGTTTTTGCTTGTTTGATTGTTACTTAATGGGGGGGGGGGGTGATGCAGCTTACACAGGAATACTGTGCCAATTAACAATGGCCTACGACAATGATTTATCAACCTTATTGGAAAATGAGCACAAAGAGAAGCTGACAACATGTATTTTATGCAGATTAAAGAGATGACACGTACGTGCATTTGCAGTAGTGTATCCCCTGAGTGTGCACGGTATTAATGAAGTTGACGTAGCATTTTTCTGCTCTGCTTATTTCATCCTGGTCCATAAGTACCGGTACCTGTTAATCAGGTAATGAATCCAGTATTTGGGTTTGTGTGGGAGATACGGTAAATGTTTGACTGTGAGAGAATGCATGGAATGCATAGCTATGACTTTTTGTTGTTGTTGAGGTTTGTGTTCACTGTGATGAAAGAAGAGAATGTTTTATGATGTTTGTTATACTTGAGACAGAATCTTCCATCATTCACTTGAGATCTGTACAGTTGTCAAATGGTGTTGAAACAACACTAGGTGTGCTTACAAATTTTTGTTCATCTTTTAGAAAATGTATGTTAGAGGGTGTTTTTTGTGTGTTTCTCTTGCTTTTGCAGCTGGTTGTGAAATTAAAAGCCGTCAATGATTGTATGAAATGCAGAAACAAATGCAAGCTATTGATATGACAGAGGGAAATTTGTATTTTTCCTGTTGTTTTTTTCTCCATGGAGTATTACTTGATGTCTGATGTCAAAGAAATGAGACAATAAGTCTGAAATCCATAAATTAGATATATTGCTCTGGAGCAGTCAATATCATTGTGAGAAATTTTATTTTGATATTGGAGAGAATCTACACATCTTGACTTCGATTTTGTCTCCAAGTTACCACAGTTTGGGAGATGAAAGAAAGCACGAATGTGTGACTATTTTTGTATAAATTTTGTGCACTCTGAAAATTGCCGAATATTGATAGTTTGTGCCATGTTATGTATATTTTTGTCTTTGCATGTCCTAGTCAGGAAAATGATGTGTGAGATTTTGTTTAATCTTAGTTTACATATCAAATGGCTCGCAATAGCAAGGCGAGTGTGCTGTGGATATGCTTAATCATGCATTCTGACAAATCTCCAGGTCATTGGTATTTGAAAGTTCTAGTATTAATCATGTGAACATGTGTCTAGCATGTGTCAAATCATGTGTGTTGTTGTACTGAGCATCTTGGGGAAAAAGAAAGCAGGCCCATAAAGACTGTCATTACATCAGTTTCACAAATACATGTATGTGTGCGTGTGTGTGTGTTTGCATGTGTGTGTATGAATGCATTTATGCAAATTAGAGAGTTGTGGCCGATATTTAACACTCTCTATAAACCTGTATTTCTTGAGAGAGAATGGGACCTATTATGAAGGAGGGGGGTGTTTGATCACTAATAAAAACTATGCGTGTATGTTTGTAACTGTCACTGATTTAGCAAAATTTTATGGTACTTCAGTCACTGGTTTGAATGTCATCTGTGCACAAAGAAAACACCACAGTGTGGATTTACTGAACAGGCCTGGAAGCTTAGGGCTGGAAAATGCATTTGTGACATTAGCATGACATCATTAATCATAATATGTGTACTGTTTGTTATTTCCTCGATGTAGATGACCGATCTGCAAAAAGAAAGAAAAAAGAAAAAAAAAGTACTGAGTAAGAAGGTGTAAAACAGAAGAAACAAATGCATATTTTGTATTAGAAGTTGTGTGGCAGGGAAAATATTAACAATATGTGTGCATTCCTCTTTATACCAACACTTTATTCCTCATTGAGCAAAGTGTCTGACAGTCATTGTGCATTGTTTGCTGAACATTCATTGTTGGAATTATCAAATTGCTGTCGTAGATTTCATCTTCACTATTTTGTCCAGGCATTACATCAGATTAATGCTTGCCATGAATTGGCGCATTCTGCTGACAGGTGTGGTGAGGACTAATATCAGCCAAAGTCTGATGAAAATTTTTGTACACGCTTGACAACATTCATGTTTCAGCAGATGCCATAATATCACGAAACGAAAATGAAATGAACAGAAAATTTAAAGAATCAAGTAGAAATGCCTTGTGTGGTATTCCAAATTTTCTCCATCCTTGCATGTAATTTTGGTATCTTATGATGAGACTGTTTACTGATCATGTGTGCAAGAAGGTAACAATGCAGTCAACATTTTGTGGTGAAATTATTCTTTTTTTCAATGCAAAGAGGGTTGAAGTTATTCCAGTGTTGTAACCCTAAATGGAAGGGAATGTAGTATGTTGAAATAAGCTCTTTGTTTCCTTATTTTCTTCTCTTTTTTTTATTTCCTCTTTCGCTTTCTTTCAATGCAACATTTGTCTGAAGCCTTGTCTTTGAAGCAGATTCTTTCTTTCTGTGATAATTAATTCTGGTGAGTTTTGTAAATAAATACATATTATATATATATTTGTGTGTGTGCTTGCAATGCATTGCCTGCTGGGTAAATTATCAAGTAGGTCTAAGATTCAGTGGCATACTTGTAATCTCAGTTCACTTTGGTTTGTTTTGGGTTGTTGCTGTTTAAAAAAATAAAAAATAAAAAAATCGGAAACAGCAAAGGAAAGAATATTAGATGTGGTGAATTCTGAGAAGACACATAATGCCAGTTGAGAAACTAGGAATTTATCATTATTAAGCAGCATTGTTGAATGTGGATTCAATAAAAACATTGAAAATTGCAATCTTGTGTGGTTTTGTTGTGTTTACAAGCCATTGCATGCATGTGTGAGGCATGATGTGTGTGTGATAAGTAAGTTTTCTCTGTTGGTTATATCAAAATCTTTTGTAGAATTCAGTTTTCTTGGTGTTGTTTAGTGTGATAATCAAATGTGGTGATACTGTACAATGTACTGAAGACATAATGTACATTGACACATGCGTACCCATTGCAGAGAACATTCTTAGTTGTTTTACGAGGGCTTGTTTTCCAAGAAATGGGCAATCATCTGCGAATCAAAATGACGAAGATAGTGATGATGACGATGATGATGGTGGTGGTGGTGATGGTGATGATGATGATATGATAATGACAATAAAAAGTGATAAGAATGATAAGAACAATTAAAGCAACAAAAATAATGACAATATAACACACAAAGACAATATTGACTGATTGATTCACCAAGTTGTACAAGGTGGATTACTTGAGTAGTACTTGCAGTGTGGCAAGCAGTTTTGAATGAGAGTAATAAAGGTTGCTGTTTGTTATTCCGAAGGTTCAATATTCCGTAGGTTCGTTAATCCGAACATTTGTGGCATTATTCCGAAGGTTCGTTATTCCGAAGATTTGTTCATCCGAAAATGAAATTCGGAAAAATGAACCTTTGGAATAAGGAATCTTCGGACTGAAGAGACTTCGGAATAACGAACCTTCGGAATAACGAGCTGTAACCATAATAAAGACAATGCCATAATGCACTCATTGGACTCTGCTAATAAACTTGGAATCAGAGAAGCCAGTGAAATTAATATGATGAGACTTATATGCTTGTAGGGTATCCATGCTCTTTATGATGAGAGTCCGCTGTACAGAAAACTTCAGTTACATGTACAGTGTACCGTATTTCTTGAGAGAAGTTTAGGTCTGATTTATGATATCTTTATTTGTTAAAGCCAATTTCACATCCAACTGGATTTAAATTTGTGCTTATAATAATGGTGTTTTTGTCACTTGACTGGTGTTGCATGAAAATTGAGTGGGTTAAACATATATAAGTCACCGAAGAAAGCATTTTCTAGTTCTACATACAGTGAGAATTTAATGTTTTTTGTCTACCCAGAATGATGTCACATCTATCAAGAGAAAAGATACCGGTAATTATGTTGATCCGATTGCTTCCTTCCATACAAAGCCAATGAATTATACCAGTTACCGTACTTTACTTAGTAAGATGTGAGATGATCACAGTGAAAAAAAAAGTAAGTGCAGTTTTGCCCTTCATTTCTTTTGAGCTCACATATGAGCCAAAGATGAAGTTATATTTTCCTCGTCATCTTTTCACATTTTCAGCTTCTCCTCAAAAAACCTGTGACAGATATCCATCAATTTTGGCAGGTATACGTGCAGGGCCTACAGCAATAGGATCTCAATTTGTTTCAATGGGTGCCATGCCCCTCTGCCCCCCCCCCCCCCCCCCAAAAAAAAAAACCAACCAAACAAACAAACAAACAAACAAACAAACAAACAAACAAAAAACAAAAAACAAACAAATAATGATAATAAAAGAAAAATCAAATCCAACTCCCAAAGCTAGAGTTCTAAAATTAGAAAAATTCTCTCTGTAGCCCTCATCATTCAAGACATTCCCCCGAGATAGAGCCTTACAGCTCGCCATGCTTCACGCTCGTTTTGGATTCTACTACTGGTTTACCAGTAACCTATCAAAGATCCAAGGAATTTCGAATCAAAATGCGAGATCTATCTATCTATGCGATGCGCATTGATGAAAGGCTGTTAACAATATGGCGGCAGCTTTGGAGAATGCGAATCTGCTCAACAGAGCGCTTATGACGACCCAGAAGTTGCGCATTGGTGTGACAAAAACCTTCAATCACCTCAAAGATGGAATCAAAGTGTCCAAAGAGGAAGGTGGTGCCTACAAAGCGTTTCTATCCCAGCTGCAGGAAGATCTCTTCATCATTCACGAAAGCTTTGTGTAAGTTTGGTCCTCGGGCTAACTACACGCAGCCGCGACAAAACGCGGCTACACCTCTATTCCTTCGCAGACGTTGTCATTTTTCAGTGTGGTTGTGCGACTCCTTCATGAATATCTTTATTAATCGTGGAAAACTAAAATACAAGGAATTATCGTAATCTATGATAATCATTCAATAATCAATATGCGATTTTTTGTTTAATTACGTCAAAAACTCACCGAAATCTGTGGCTGAAATCAGGTCTGTAAACGTCCTTATTGCTTCACTCCTCATCTGCGTGTTATTATGAATGGCATTCACTCTCGTATGCTACAACGTACAACGTAGGTAGTCGGAGAGGCGCCCTCTAGCTCTCCGACTACCTACGACCTACGTTGTACGTTGTAGTATACGAGAGTGAATGCCATTCAAATAACACGCAGATGAGGAGTGAAGCAATAAGGACGTTTACAGACCTGATTTCAGCCACAGATTTCGGTGAGTTTTTGACGTAATTAAAGAAAAAGTCGCATACCGATTATTGAATGATTATCATAGATTACGATAATTCCTTGTATTTTAGTTTTCCACGATTAATAAAGATATTCATGGAGGAGTCGCACAACCACACTGAAAAATGACAACGTCTGCGAAGGAATAGAGGTGTAGCCGCGTTTTGTCGCGGCTACGTGTAGTTAGTCCTCGGGCTAGTGTTCCGTTTCCAGACATATCGTAGAAATAAGTATATGGGACTGTTAGGTCCTACTAGTGTTAGTATTACGATAGTCGTTGTTTGTGTTGACCTTAACGCCACGCCATTTACTCGATGATGACCAGCGGCAGTAACATTACAATGCAATGTTTATTGTTAGAGAAGTCTATTAAAGTTTTACAGCCATATTGGCACCTTTGCTTTGTTATTTGATTCTGGGATATGAGTATTCGGAAACCAGAATTCGGAATTCTTCATTTTTTAATCTTCAACTTCAGTTAAAAGGGCTGGAATCCCTAGATCATACTAGATAGATGACAGCTTTTCACGAAGATTGTTGAGTAGGTCCTTATGCTTCCACAGTTCGGGACCCATCTTCCAAGAACCTAATCCACCAAGTGGAAATGGTCCAGAGAAGAGCTGCGCGATTCACTTTAAATCGCTACCATAATAACACCTCAAGTGTCACCAAAATGCTACAAGAACTTGATTGGACCACTCTGGAACAACGCAGCTCACGGGCAGAAAAAATGACAGGCTACAATGTAATTGTGATGTACAAAATACACAATATGAATCTTACTCCTCTTTCAGCACAGGACTATATTATTAAACAGGCTAATCAGTTGACGAGAGCCTCGCAACCACACTCCTATCAGGTACCATACTCGAGAACTGAATCGCATCGCCATTCGTTCTTTCCAAGAACTAAGGAACTGGAATTCCCTGTCGTCAGAAATTGTTTCAGCGCCATCTGTGGGATCATTTCGAAACCGTCTAACGGTTGATCACAGTGGCTAGTTATTTTCGTCAAATTTTATATGTGCTTGTAAATATCTGTAAATAAGTTGTATTATAATGTAAATAGCACAGTCTGCAAGAATCTTCAGTCTATTGAAGGAGGCAGACTTAATCAGAAGAAGAAAAAGAAGATGACATTAGCATTGTCACTGAGTAAATTTTAAACTTAAATTTAGTAAAAAAATAGCAGCACAGTGCAGCTCAACTTTCACTTTCCTCAGTTTCTTTCTTTCTCCTCTCCAATCCCTCCCTCCCCCTCTCTCACTGACACTGCACTGTATCACTGACCCTTCCTCTGGACCCTCTCCACATGTTTTGCTTTCTTAGCAGTAAACTTCGCTGTTATAAAATGGGCTTTAGAATCTCTGCATTCCTCTAATACTCTGTCTGGTCAATTATCATGTGTTGATTTTACTGTCACACTCACAGGCCCGAATTCACGAAGGTGGTTTAAACTTAAACCATGGTACAAATTTAGACCATGGTCTAAAATAAGCGTTAAATAGGCGTACAAATACATGCGCGCATCAATGCACGTTTTTTTACTGGATGCCTGTTAGCGTACGCAATCTGTCAATCATATCTACGCAGAAGAAATATACATAAACCATGGTTTAAATTTAGACCACCTTCGTGAATTCGGGCCTGTCAGAGTCACACTGATCCAAAACCCCAGGGTGCTTTTTAACACAGTTGGTGGGGCTGGTCGCAGTTAACTGATCCACACTGAGCAATGCGTCCGTGCGGTGAAATCTGAAAGCATGGATGGCTCAAGCCTTGACCTTATTTCTATTATTCTATTTGTAGGTGTACCGGACGCATGGTAGGGAAAAAAAGGCAAAGGTTGACCGAAAGATCGGTCTGTATTCTATCTGATTGTTGAGGATATGTTCCACGGAGACTGTATCTGGCTTCACGGATCCCCTCCGAGAAGAGCGATAATGTAAAAAAATAAATAAAATAAAAGTTTCACAGGATCCCCAGGATTTTGGACAGATGGATCTTTGTGTCAAGGAAAAAGGATGAATTTCATGAATTTACAGGCCCATTTTATAGAATTGATGATAGATACCGTACACAGGCCTATTTCGTGGATCAGTGAGAATTGGATATTCTCACTGTTGTGGGTTTAAACAGTTTCAAACTTAAACTCCTGCATCACAACACTTCTGTGCAATTTTCACTGATCCCCTCTATCCTGTGCATCATTTGTATATTTTCTATGATATGTTGACAAACCCTCTATAATAATTGTTTATGAGCCTCTGCTTGCCAGAGTATCTAGCCGTGATATTATGACAGATCCTTTGTGATATTAGACAAAAGCCAGACGGCATTAATATTCCCTTACAAATTCTTTCTTGTGGCTTGTCAACGGACACCGCCTGACCACTTGACTTCTGAGACTGCCGCTGTAACGTGTTGCCTGTTTTGATTGACATCACATCACATCACGTCACATCACATCTGATATGGAAGTGGAGAGGACTGGTTCTGTGAAGTAGTCTGGTCTCAACATAACAGAATTAACTTTAACTTCATTGCTTTACGTGCGTTGAGGAGCAGAGGCTTTGAATTTGTCCGCGCTCCAATGTCTGTCCAATAAATTTTTGAAGCACCCTTTGTTTTATACTGTCTAATTCTGTATCTATAATCTTAGGCTAAATATGGACTGCTCATTGTGCTACTACTCGCTAAACGACTTGCTCAAGTGAAACATCATTTGACACCTTTGATTAAAACACTAACACAATGTTGTATTACATGTGCATGCATTTTCTGTAACAATCGACTAATTACTTCAAGATGGCATCAACCAGCTGTGATGAACAAAATATGTGCAAGTTCTAATACTACAGACCTATTTGGTTTTGAAGTACTCTCGCTTGGAAAAAAGAAGAAAAGATGATTAAATGGGTTATGCAATGAGTTACAGTAGGTGCATTGGTATGTCATAAATTAAATACTCTTACAGGCATTCTGAAGCCTCCTTCTCTGAAAAGATTGTGCTTGAGTATTCTTAGCACTGTTTCACTTTTTTTTTTCCACAGGGAGCTGGAGAGATTGACAATGACTGTGAGAAGGCAGAAGGAGGTGGAAGCCATCGGTAACACAGGAGCCCTTAGCATGGATCCAGTCACAGACAAGACACCTCTCTACCCTAAAGCTCTGGAGACATACAAATGGGCTACAAGGGTAGGGCTACTCTTTCGCAGTTCTTGATGCAATTCTACAGCTCCACACAATTGATAGCATGATATTCTACGAAATTACATCGCCTAATTGCTTCCTGCCGAAACTGATTCTCATGTGATGCAAGAGTGATGTACAGTACTTACAGAAATGTGACGGCAAATTGTATGCACACTGATGTGAAAATGCATTGCATGGAAAAAGAAAAATCATAAGTACAGAAGGATGTCAACTGAAACAATGACTCTCATTGAATGACTTTCTTCCATTAGAATTGTCTCACAGCCTAACTGCCATATTGATCATCAAGACCTTTTTTGTTTCCTCTTTGATAATAACTGATTGGAATGAAAGTTGATATTGTAATCACTTAATAAGATGAAACAAAATTACAGCATGATCTGCACTACAAATTGGTTTATTCATATACTAGTGTATATGTAATATGAAATTTTTCATGATATAATGAATGTATTTAATATGAATATGAGATTGGTACACATTTCATTGCAGTCGTGGTTTCAACACAGTAGTACAAAGAATTATATAATTTTTCCGCAGCTGAAGGAGCACTCAGCCCATGTGCAGAGCATCCTATCCAATAACTCCACCAAGCGTTCCTACGGTAGTGGGGGTACCTCAGCCAAGAGGAGAAAGCTTCCTCTCACCCATCTGAATGTATCACCACAGTGAGTAAAAAGAAATGAAATTTAGTTCTCCTTCCTACCTGTCAATACACCTGATTGGTAATGGTATGGGTTTATCTTTATAGCATGAATCTAGTCCTGAGCTAGCACAAATAGAAGGTGTATTATGTTAATTCTTTCTTGGATCTGAGATGAATGAGGTCTGAAAAGAACATACTCAAGTGATTATTATGTTCTGTTCTTTGTTACGATCATTCTATGAATTTTATATTGCGTATTTCATCTTTGCATACTATTTCAAGGTACTGTTGTATGATGTAATAATATAAAGTAGTATGTAATTATTCAGTGATGAATTACTTGGCTCAAATAGTACATTGTACATGTGATTTGTTTGTTTGTTTGTATGTTTTTCTTATGCTTTTTGTCATTTTTTGTTTGTCTGCTGTACCTTTCAAATTTCAGAGTGGTTGACAACCTGATAATGAACTTAAGCCGTCAGCATAAAATCACCAAGATACAGATGAATCCAACAGTTCTCAAGGTACTGTACCTTTCTAATCTGTGCATAACTTTCAGTTATGATCAATTTTATGAAATCGTATTAGGGAGCCACAGTTTTAGCGTATACTGTATGCAATGTTCCTTCTTAATATTGTATGCAGCTCAAAATGAATGTCATTTTCTATATTATTGTAATCTGACAGCATTCCTTTCATTGACACATTGAGAACATTCTTACCTTGCTTTCTCACAAATTTATCGGTATTGTTATTTTATTACTCTTTTCCATTGCTTTCATTTACCAACTTTGTTGCTTAAATTGAAAAACAAATTTGATAAATCTCCTTTCATTATACATGCAGTGGCGAATAAGTGCAGGTGAACTTGTTAATACATTTGCGTTCATAGATTACTGTATATACTGCCAGTATTGAAAGTTGTTATATCCGTAATCAAAGCTTATCAAGGTATTATTCCATGTTTCTTCATTCTCCTATTCTTAGCATAAATCCATATCTGGTCACTAATTCTTTGTCTCTGTAGGTTTCAGTCAGTAGAACCCTCCAAGCCATAGTAGTTCTCAGAAGCCTGCTCATCGAGAGAGTCCTAGTCCGTGCTCACCATGAGAATATTCTTAATGATGATGGAACGGTAAGGAAATCACCAAGCTCTCTGTCTGTATATTGTTTCCTCACGTTGTTATTACATTCTAAGACATTGTTAGTATAGAATTAAGCAAATGGGGTCATGGGTTTGTCATGGTCATGTGCTAAATCGTGAAAGGCTTATGTGCTTCCAATATCTTCAACTCAATAGACTTGAATTTTGGTATCTTAAAATTGTTGGCATGTAATCTTGTAGGTAGGTAAGATAGAAAGACCTATGCTGGGAATAATTTCCCTGGTATCTCATCACAATTTGCTATGCATGTTTTATATCACTGCTACATGAACTATCATTTGTGTAGCAGTTTTCTTCCATAGAAGTGTACAGTACAGGATACCATTAAAAAAAGTACTCATTTGCTGAAATTCAACTTCGAGTTGGAAAATTTTCCCTGATATGTTTTGTGTTGATATGTCATGCAATGCATCTATAGCATGAAGAAACTAAAATATAGCCATATAGCCATATAGCCACATGAAGTACCGGTAATGAAAGTAGTGAGCACTGTTGTCCAGTCTTGTCAGTGTTTATTTCCTGCTCTCATATATTCAGTCACTGTTCTACATAAGGACAAGGTGCTCTATGTGCATGACATTAAGGATTGGTGGTTGCATACATTTAATCAAATGTATACACTCTCCTCTTTCACTCTCATATTTCTGTCATCATGCAGTCTGAATAGATATAGGATCTAATTATTCATAAACATGATGTCTCATTGTGAATGGCACTAACATGTGATTCCATTTGGATGTACTTGTTTCTGTTGCTTTTTATTTCTTGCAGGTGGATCTATGGACCCCGTCAAAGTATGAGGTTTTTCGAAAGGTAAGAAATGGTGGTTACTTGCTCATGCAAGACTTAAACACCAAATGTTCAAAAACATCTGATGAGGCAATGTTTCAAAAAATTTTTGTTAATTTCTTTTAGTAAATGAGATAGATTTCTTTCTCTTCCTGCTATTGATATATGATCGTTAATGAAATATCTTTTTATGGCTTTGTCTGTCATTTTAACTGATAGTGAGTGTTAGAACATATCATCACAACAGAATTAACTGCTTCAAAAGCTTTCTAAACATTTTGGGTTTGTGATTTTAGCAGTGAGAATCATGTGCTTGAACCCCAATTTAATGCAAAATTGTATTTTATCAAAAAGTTGATGCCAATTTAAAGTTGCTGGCACACTAATCTATTAATGGAACAAAAAAAAATGTATATGTATTTGCCAAGTTATTCCTACCAATGGGGCCTAGTAATGATTGATTGATTGATTACTTTATTGTCCACTCTGGAAATTCTTTGTACATTGGATATCACAACAAGCAAACATTAAATACACCACAGACATGTCACAGAATGCGATTGAAACTAACACATATTAACATACAATAACATATACACCATAACTGTGAAGATGAAGATAATACTTATGATTACCATAATTATGTTCATGACCATGCAACCTGTATGTATGCTGCATACTCCTAACCTCTGTGCCATTCGTACCATCATGACTGTTGCTTTTCAGATCACAGAACATGCCACAGCAGCAATGCTCCGGTACTACCTCCCTACACTCCAAGAGCTCTCCTTCCGATCTTTTATGGTAAGATAAAGATTTGTTTGTACATGTAAGTGACCACATTACATAAATGATACTATTCAACAGATCAGAGACCTGTAAGGAGCAGTAACTTTCAAATGTAAGTTATCATCACCGCCAGGGCCACATTTTCAAAAGTGGGAGGGGGGCCCACTTCCGGGTTTCATGAGCAAACAAGCAAAAAAAAAAAAAAAAAGGTCTTCAGCTCAGCTTTCTCATTCCACTTCCGGGTTCCTTCAGCTGACAAGCATAAAAAAAGAAAGAAAAAAGTCTTCACCTCAAACACAAAGGCCTAATGTGCTCACACTTCAAGGTTTCTATCTGTTTCTTTCTAGTGCCACTTAACGCACTTCCGGGATAGTGGGAGAGTCTGGTTCCGCCGGCCATGATCATCATTGTGGAACTTTTAGTTTTTATGTGTCCATTCATAGAGAAGGAAACACTCATACCAGTACATGATTCAAACTATCCATAGATATATCATATGACAGTTTTGAACAACAACAACAACAACAACAACAACAACAAGTCAACAATTGAGTGCTGTTGCTTTGTTTTTTATTTGTATGAAAAGATAGTGTGGATTGGACATCATGGAATGCATATTTACTGTGTTGTTTTCTCTATCCTTGTTTTATTGGTATATTATTAATTACTCATGTAATTATTGTGTCTCATCCATTGCTTTTCCCCTATGTTATATTTGCTTGTACGATCTCAACAGCACTGGCTGAGCAGCTACTCCAAGCTTTTCTTCACTCCTTGCCGACTGTGTGGTAAATACCTCAAAGACAACCTGCCACCAACCTGGCGGTGCTTTCGGACGCTCGAAACCTATCATGAATGTTGTCGGCCCTAAGTGTCATCACACTGAAATGTGCATGTCAAGTCTTGATGTAGTTGTGGTAGTTGATATTTATTCTAAAGAAAAACAAAGACCCATGTTTTAGTGATTCATTCCACAACTTTCTTCGATCAAATTTACAAGCAAAACTACAATGAAATCATAGAGAGTTGCTGTAAACCTTGCAGTGGTATACAGATAACTGCCAGAAAGTGAGAGATCATTTCAGGCAAGGATGCTTATATTTCATGGACAAGGAATGATTTGCTTTTATCCAAAAGTTGGTGCTTAACTCATGCACTGTGATGTCTCCGTTCACATGGAAAAACAAGTTTCCACGGCCATGAGTGTTTACGCATCCTATCTATAACCGGTTTGTCAAGTCTTGTTTGAGTCTGCTTATTATTTATTTATTCATGGAATACCCTTTCCCTCATCAGGAGAAATTAGTTTGCAGAACCCACGGCTGAGGAGGTACTCTCCAACATCAAAGTGACTGCTGTGAATTTCCCATTACAATATCTTTATCATGTTTGGTATGTGTAAAGAATGCATTCTAAATGTTGGTAATGAAAAAGGAGAAAATTTTGGAATATGCATCTTTCGATGTGGAATCATTGGTATCACTAAATCTGTCATGTTGGTGTTTTTGTTTTGTTTTGTTTACTTTTTTTATTAAAGCGACTGTATTACTGGCCCATTACTGTATGAGAGGTTTTTCAGAAATCTCTTGCACAAGCCACTCATGAAGGTGCTGAAAATACAAAGACAGCTGTTGAGAGAAGGGTGCTGTGACATATCCTGTAAATGAGGTTGGAATAAGAGTGGAGAGGTTCTTGACACCCATTCTAATGAGACATTTTATGTTGTAAAATCGTCCCACTTTTCACAAAGTGACGGAAAGCCGCACGGAAACCGTGCGGCTTCCGTCACTTCGTGAAAAGTGAGGCGAAATGTCTTGTGCACATAGCTGCCATCGACCCTCTATGTAGCCAGGCACTGAGCTTAACTTGCCCAGCTTTTTCACTAGCATTCAGTAATCCATCAAAGCTTAACCTCTGTGTAGATTAGCAATCTCATTCAGGTGTAGCAATGTGCCACAGTGCAAATGGAAGACCTTGGTGACTCTAGGGATTAGGGGATTAAGTTAATCTCTATTCCTTGACAATTAGTTTCCAGACAATTGTGCCTGTGCAAAGAAAGTGCTTCGTTGTGCCAACCTATCAGTGAAGAGAACATGTGAGGGTGAGAGATGACGAGTTGACACAAAGTTTAGCTGAACTTCAGTCAGCTTGTTACCTCAGCTTCTGTTCTAGCACGCTGAGCAGGTGTGCTTGTTGTTATCTGACTGCGGCCTGCCTCAGACGGTGATTGATACATTTCTTATTTAAGACTCTCTCTGTGGTTACACTCTCAGATTAAGATTAATGGTATAATGGTCACATGACAAGTGCCTGGCAATTAATCATGCTGGCTGTGTATTTCCAGGGTGTATAAAAGCAGCAGTTTTTAATGACAAGATTGTCAAACATGTCTCTTCCAACACAGAAATGTTGACATTTTTCTGCAACAGTGTTTGAAATGACAATGGCAAGTGTGTTTAAAACTCCTACACTTTGAATGTTATGATGGGTGACTTATGGACATTTTAAGGACTTCAAGTCATGTACCTACCTTGACCATGCAGATTTTTTTGTTATGTTTTGTATGTTTTGTTGTTTCAGTCATTGTGCAAATGATATTTCATCCATGCAGATATGTCAGTCATTGTTATGTCTCACCTGTTAAAGATGTTTTGTAAATACATGTACCTGTATAAATAAATAAAGAATGTAACATGCTCGTTATTTAGAAATGAAAGCTCTACTTTGTTTTGAGAAGTCATCGTTGGTTCATTTCCAAAACAAAAAACAAACAAAAAAACTACACATATATTTATTTCTTTTTATTCCTTTTTTATTTTCTGGTCCAAGACATATAGTTACGCGTGAGATTTGAGAATGTGCATTGTGGAATCTCAGGTGAGCGAGTGCAGTTTTGCCATTTGTAGGTGCTGTAGAGTTTGGTGGTATGGTAAGTTTTGCAGCATTGTGGTTTGAATGTGGCTCCATCTAGACCCTGACTAGGTTACTGTTTTTAAGAAAAAATCTGCATTCAGTAAGAGTCATATTATGGTATAATCAGTCATACCAATATAAACTGATAAATGTTTGTCTAAAATGTGTGTGAAGGTATGAATTCTCTGTCATGTATTATGTCACGCAGTGTGAGGCTAACTTCATGATGTGACACAAGTGTGTGTGTCTTTATCCACCCCCCCCCCCCTTTTACTGATCCCAGGCATGCTCTTGGATTGAGATCTTGTCAGCTGTACTTAATTACATGATAGACATGACAATACATGTACTGTGTTCACAAGCACACACATGATCGAACAGGCACACACACACATGCTAGCAAGCATATTTGCACAACTTGCAGATGCCATCTGCCCTTGCCAACACTTTACAACACATGAAAACTGGTCTAGCGACTTGAGTCCAGGTTTCAGTGATGTGTTTCTGTAAATGACAGATCTGTCACAATGCCAAGATATGGGTATGAAGAGTGTTGTGAAAGGATGTCATAGAATCAAATGAAGTAAGAACCAACAAACCCTCATTAACATTCTCTCTAATTCATCTTTCCATCACATTCCACCAAGTGGCTGACATATCACCATAACAGAAGAAAAATTATGTGGAAGTACTTCAATCAGGGTGTGCAGTAGTAAAACATGATTTTTTCTTTTAATTAGCATTGAATATAGAGTTCTTGACTTACAATATTCCAGGAAAAGTAAGAGAGCATTAGAAGAGAAATTAGAATACAGGAAGAAGTCCACCTTTCACATGTTTTCATATTTTCGATGATTGCATATCCCAACAATCATTAGAAATGGCACAAATAACTTCATTAAATATAGATGACTTTTTACACACAGTATGACGAAAATATGTACAGAACTTAATTTCATGTAGCTGCCACGACACGATATTCAGAATCATGAATTGCCATGAAGAGTATAAAAGGTTGTGCTATTTATACAACCATAAAAACCACTTGACTGAAAGTCATGCTGGGGGAGGGGGATTAGGATTGAAGAGGGTCACGGACTGGAAGAAAAGAAAAATCTTATTTCCACCAACACTACTTTGTTGCATGTGAAAAATAAAGCAGCAATGGGTGATTTCACCGAAAGTGAGCTCCAGCATCAAATACAGTTTCTGTTCCTGTTACTTGCTCATCAAAAATAGATATTATCCTGCTTGATTGTAAAACAGCTGCATTTACCAGTGATTTCTGATATTGCCAGTTCTGGAAGTCTGCAAGAATCTTCAGTCTATTGAAGGAGGCAGACTTAATCAGAAGAAGAAGAAGAAGAAGAAGGATGGGAGCATATTATTGGGCAAAATCAATCTTGGCTTGTTGTTTCGGTCCAAGCGCAGCCTTCTATGTTGCAAAGTTAGAAAAGCTGACCAATATTAGGCAATTAAATACTTCTCAAGGCACAATGTAGAACATTGAACACTTAAAACCTTGCTGGACTCTTACAGAGGGACTGAGCAAAGCTGTCTGATATACTCCTCACATTACAGTCTTTGTACTACATGTAGAGTCGCATATTCACATTAGACTACAAGCACGGCTTCCTTCTCAAAATTTACAATTTCTTTATTTCGATTGACAAAATTGTGTTAACTGCTTTATAATATGATATCTCTTGTCTTTTGCAGTAGTTTATACAAAAATCTAATTTCTTGATGCACTCTGCTAAATAACTGCAGAACTGCTGATACACGTGTGCAACTTTGCACTCACAGTGGACAGCAAAAGAAATCAGTTATTCTCTTTTTTTTAAATGATCATGAATATTTCTTAATTTGCATATGATTTTACTAGACCAATGCATAGAATACATTTCCTTCAGGATTCCACAATCATAAACATGATTTTCCTGTTTACAAGAACATAGCTTGATATCGATTAACCCAGTGAAAATCATGCAAACTTGATATGTAGATATGAGTATGACAAACACAGCATATCACCAGTAGTCTCATGCATGTGCTTCATGGTACAGTCCAATTTTCATTGTCTGTGAATTTCATCTAACTCTTTGCACTTTCATAAATTCCATGGCCAAATGTTCCTGTCCGAGCTGTACAGTCAGAGGCATGGTGCGCAAATGCACGGTCACGAGCATCAAAGGATCGGAAAGTTTCCAGGTGCGGCAGCTTGTTGCTGAAGCGCGACATCTGCCAGAGGGGTGGGTCCTCCACTGGTGGGCAGAACTTTCTCAGCAGGGAAGCCCGGGTTTCGTAGATGCCTCGGTTCATGTTTTGCTGCAATAAATGAAATGGAAGCAGATAGTTGCACTTATCTACCTTTAAAATACCTTTCTCCTTACTTTTAAGATACAAATACAGTTGTACAAAGTTAAATGAATTCAAAACTCATGTAATAAACAATTTAGCAAAGCAATGTATTAAAAACAAACTTTTTAGGATTGAGTCAACATTCAACAAAAAATGAGAACTACAGGAGAAGTAAATTCTTCTGGTTACAAAATATCCAGTAAGCGTAACCATTACACATACATATAGTAATTCAACATGAAACACAGTTGTACAATGTTTATCTGATCAACAATACATTTTCTGACAGGAAAATATATATTTTTTTAATTTTCTTTACGCCATTTCATCACAGAATCAACTATGATAGGCTTCATTTACAGTCCCAAAATGATAAATCTGAATGATGTAAACAAACTTACCTTTTCTTGATGTCTCTCCCTCTTTGCCAATTCTGTTTTTCTCCTTTCCTGAAGCCATCTGTCTTGGTACTTATGCTCCAAGAGATCAAACACTGGTGTTGAAGGTCTGTACACAAAGAGATATAGGATAGATTTCATAACAATAATGGTTAATCAGCTTGAAAAGTACACATGTAATTTTTACAGAAAATAAAATCATCACACTACTACTGATTATATCTGAATATGATATGTATGCCAGAAGCAAGCAAAAGACCCAAGCATATTGTGAACCAGTTTGAAAGTACTGATGTATTAACCCTACAAAAGTTTCCTCAATGCACATATCTGAAGTAGATTCTACCAGTATATACTTTACAGTATGCTT
Organism: Diadema setosum; assembly: GCF_964275005.1. Taxonomy (NCBI): domain Eukaryota; kingdom Metazoa; phylum Echinodermata; class Echinoidea; order Diadematoida; family Diadematidae; genus Diadema; species Diadema setosum. Next base: position 34,635,909 of record NC_092701.1, read on the forward strand.
TTACTCATTTTAATTCCTTTCGTTGTTGTTTTGCAAAATCTTTTGGATGATTTTTTAGCAGCAATGTAATGTACCAAAAAAAAAAAAAAAAGGTTTAAAAAAATGCTTACATTGCAAAAGTTAAAATGACCATAATCTGGCAAGCAACATACCTCGTAGAGATACCAAAAGTCATGGATGCTGGTATCCTCTTCACTTTGGACTTGCTCTTTTCCTCTTCAGATATTCTTCGCCTCACATCATGGGTTGCTCGGTATTGGGACTGGTCGCTGGCACGTACAAGCCCTGCCCCTACACAGGCCTTGTTCAGAGCAATAAAGTCTCTCTCAGTGGGCTTCCTTTCGCTGTGTCCAATGGGCCCTAGAGGGGCCTTTGGGCTCCAGCCAGACAGGGCGTCCGAGGCTCCTCCATCCTTGGTGATGTTGGGACGTCCATACATGAAGTCTGCAGGTGGGAGGTTATAACCTCGCTCCAGAGACTTCCCCAGCTGGGACTAAAGTTTATGAGAAATGTAATGTGAACAGTGATTAGAGACTGTGTCTATTGCAGGTACTTCAATTTTTAACATCTCGTAGACTAGACTAGAGCTTATTTACTATTTGGAACATGCACAGAAACACACACAGTCACAGGCACAGGAACTGTAAGTAGGTGAAATGTTAGTGTGAACAAAGTTCAAGCTTCAAATACCAGGTAAGCATACAATTACTAGTATTAGAGAGGTAGGCTAATAATCATTTGGCAGTTTCAATAAGATTCCTAAAATCCTACTCCTGATGGAGTTAACTGGAGGTGTGTCGCCAAGAGTGGTCAACTTTTTTTTCTTTTTTTTTAACATGGAGGTCTAACGTTAGATACTACGTTAGTAACAATGTAGGCAAACCCGTTCTGAGTAAAGAAAGACATAGTTTATTCAAGTAGAGAGTCCCCCGAGAGTCTACTATAAGTAAACGTTAGATCTCTGATTGTTAATGTTAGAACCCTAACGTTAGGTTAGACCGTCGAAACTAACTTCTTACTCTTAAGTCTTACGGAACTCCCCAGTGACTGTCTAACTGTTAATAAGTGTTATTCAAGTTAACGTTAGTAGTTATCTGACTCGGGCCCGTCGGGGAAAATATTTTCTAGAAATAATAGAATCTAGAATCTTCTTACCTTTTTCAAAAGTGGGTTGTCAAACTCAACTGCTCCGGCGCTCATGATTTTGTCGTCTTGAAGTGATCTTAAGGAGAGAACTCGGTGTTTCTTTGCTTCAATATTACCCGGAAAACGTCTACACTACTCAGTATCTGTGTAGCTAGCTTGCAATGTACTAAAGGCGGCGCGGGGGTCCGGTCGTACATCCGTATCCACACACACACCACCAGTTGATACCATGTGTTTGGTTTGTACGTGTAGCGATGTAAACAACCCGTTCCGAAGGCGTCTATTGTGACGAATCTCCATGGCGATGAAACGTAGAGGGCAGTCATACAATTGAGATGATCGTTTATGCTCTATCTCAGTGATCGTGATCGTTTAGCGCAACAGTCGCTATCGGGGATCTCCGGATATCGCACGCGCACGTGCACTGCATGTACGTACACACTATGCATGCAGCAGCATGCAGCAGATATCCGCCACTTACACGCTGAACACTGAGTGACGTGATACGTGACCGACCTTGCTAAACTAAATTTAAACAGGATGAGGAAGCTCAAGTACCACGAGCAGAAATTGCTCAAAAAAGTTGACTTTATATCGTGGGAAGTTGATAATAATCTAAATGAGGTTAAAGTTATGAGGCGATATCATCTTCCCAGGAGAGAAGATTACACGAGGCAAGTCTGAACCAGTCCGCAATTGCGTGATCCCAGTAACTTATTTCCGTGTTATGTGTTGTAATTTAAGTCTGCTAACTAGACACAGCCATTTGATTAGCCACACAGGAGTCTGCAATTCGGTCTGTGCTGTTTTCAGTCTGAGCTGTTCGAATTTTGTTGTTGTTTTTGTTGACTTGGAATTCTCTGTGATACTGCAGTATCTGTTTTTATGTTGTGTTTTGTGTTTGTCGAAATGTTGCTGTTAATCTGTTATGCAGTGTAGCCAGTAGGCTCTTTTTTTCTTTTTCCTTCTTCATCTCTGCCGACTCTGTCTGTCTGCGTTAAAACCTAGTAGTAGTAACTGTAGGCCTAGCTAGATGAGTAGTATTAAAGGCACGTGGTCCCGGCCGGTAGTTTAGTCAAATGCGTAGACAGGCGCATGGCGGCGCAAGTTTCCTAGAGTATTAGTATAGAGACCTACGCTATCAATTCCTCTTTAGCGCTTACGCTTTGGCTCATTTTCCCCAAGTCCGGAGAAGTCTGATTCACTGTACTGTAGTCGGTGGTCCGATCACAGTTCGGCTCATGATTCGGCTGAGGGGGGTAGCAGCTTTAGCAGACTTCTTTTGTGATGTCATATTAAGAAGCACATAAGCACGCTTCCTGGCATCACTAGACTGTGTGACATGCAGACAAGACAACGAAGCGAAGGCAATTAATAGCAACACCTAGTCCTACGCGCTTATCAATACACTTGATGACAGCTCAACTTCGGCAATCTCCGCAAATTCGGCAATCATGCTAACGGTGATCGACAGTATCATCCAACAGCGCACAGCGCCCTCTTCACTACCGGGACTATGAGCCTTTAAATGCTATAACACTACAGTTGGTAGTATAGTAGCCTGTGCCTGGAGGAGTACATTTAGGACAGAGTGAATTTATAAAATGGGTGACTTTTTATGCCTTTGCTTTATTTTAACCACCTTGTCCTTGATACATGTGCCATAGGCCTACTTACTGAATAATCAAAGTTGCATAGAACTAGAAGTGATGCTATTTTCTTTTTCCATGCAGACTTGTCTCTAGCACAGTCTACCTAACCTTGTTTTTCAGTGCAGTACCACCAATTCTTTCGTTTACATGTTTTTACAATTTCATTGAGAAAAGCAACCTAAATATTAAATCAAAATATGTATTTCTACTCTAGAAATGCATGTATAGATCTGTTTTTGTTTGTGAAGATGATTTAGTTTCAATAGTTGCAAAAAATAAAAAGGAATCTGTTATCTCTTTCATTTTCACTGTCAAGTCTGGATTTAATACTAGTACTAGTGGAGTAGTAGTACAGTACTTCATGTACATCATGTTACCAGATTTTTCTTGCGTTGTCTTTCAAATTGAGTGTGGTAAAGTTAGTTTTGCTTGTCAGATATTGTTAGTTACCAACATTTTCAAGATACTGGCTTGAATTGTGAAGTACTTTCTATCCAAATACTGTATAGAAACTAACCCTTTTTGACAATTTCCTTAGTATTTTTGTCACGCACATCTTTTTGTTTCCTTTCTCTCTTTTTTTATTATGCTCCTTGGGATAATAGACATTTATGAATATAATTGTGTAATTATTAATAACTCTAAGAATTAAGATGTAATTTAATTTCAATACAGGTTTTGAGTTATTCACATCACTTGATAAATCTTAATGGGGCCTTGACCAAAAGATTGGTCTGTATCTTGTCATCGGGATATGTTCTGCGGAGACTCTGGCTGGCTTCACAGAGTCCCCTCCTAAAACTGGAGGAGAGCCATAAAAGTAGAAGTAAAAAAATGTATACAAAAAAAAAAAAAAACCTCCTTTGGACAGCTGGATTTTTCTTTTTAAATCAGGCTGTGAACCTCAATATTTTATTTGAATTTCACGTTTGATCATCTATTAAGTGTTAAATTAATGTTTGGAATCACCTGTCATATTATGTAGGTACAACAAGTTGAGTCGACGTGTACGAGATCTTGTAAACAAAATCAAACAGCTGGACAGCAAAGATCCATTCAGAACGAAATGCACAACTGAGCTGCTGAATAAATTGTAAGTACATTTGATTCATACATAGATCCTTAGGGATTCTTTAATTCTCATTTTCCTCTTGTGCTATAAACTTGTCCTCAGTTTGGCTGTAAGCTATATAAACACAGTAATTGACACTGTTGCATACAAAGACAGAAAGCAGAGTGAAGTCCATGTACAGTTAACTTGCCAATTTCAGCAAATTCTTTTTTCTTTATCAGAACCATTGTAGAGATAGTAATCGACAGCACATACGGATAAGCATAATATCAAGAAATAAAAACTTGAATATACATGTGTAGATAGTTAAAGCAGCAGTATCAGTCGAACACATTCATGAATGAAAGTATGAGAAATATCAGACAATTCATTCAAAAGTTATGGATTTTTAAAGTTTCGGTGTCATTGTCACTGGATAAGAAGACTAATAGTGGGGGGCCTTGCATGTGTTATTTTTGATTTTCAGTTCAAGTTGATGTAAAAGTTTAATTTTTGGTACCATTGTAAAGGTAATTGTCTGTAGATCAATTTTGGTTCGAGTGTCAAGCACACAAGTAAGAAATACTCAGAATGGCCGCCAAAATCCAAGATGGCCGCCAACTTCTAGACTTTTGTCAAAAAAATTGGATAAAACTCTCCATTTGAAGTGATTTAAGTGCTGAACCTGATATTTTCAAGGGTAATGAGATTATTGGACACATTTAGAAATAAAAACAATTAATGCCTTTTGCTTAATTTACCTAAATTTACATAAATTCCATTTTTTAAGCTTTTTTCCTTAAAAAATACAATTATTTAGAGACAAAATGTATATAAAAAATGAAATAATCACTTTCAAAGCAATGTATCAATACATTCCTTTGAAAGTGATTGCTATACAGAATCAGAGTGTATGTGAGTTTTGTCCTGGCAGCTCATATTACAGGATATAACAGTAGTTGTTGAATTCATGTTCATGGAACCGAATACAGCAGTGAACACAGAAATGTACACATGCAGGTTACATGATCAGGGGCCCGTTTCATAAAACTTGTTATTAGTGACAACTGCCACATTTCTATGACAAATTTGCTCTCAGCCAATCAGATGCAAGGATTTCAGTAGCTTGTCACATCTATGACAACTTGTCACCAATGACAAGTTTATGAAACGGGCCCCAGGAGTTGATATTTTCACATGTTGTTAGATTTGCGAATAGTACCCAGATCGCAGAATTCCCACAAATAACCCCAGGAAAACAGGTACGGTATGAAGTCTCATTAATAAAGATTGTCTTTGATGCGTTTGAGGTGACAAAAAATGATGTCAAGTATCAAAACTAAATGCAATCGTAGAATTTGCTTTGTGTTTGCTCTGTGTTGTGGGCTGCTCAGGTACAGCCCTGTCGCGATTTATACAGCGACTGGGCTGTGTATAGTTAGTGTACAGTAATATGCACAGCCCTGTACAGTATGTGTATGCACAGGCCTGTCACATCATTATCACAGCAAGTCATGACTGGTACTCTTAGTGGTCTCAGTTTGGTGGCCCCTGGCTGGGCCCCCTGCCTTGGGCCAGCACTTAGGCTCCTGGCCTTGGCCCGGCCTTGGGCCCCCGGGCCCCTGGGCCACCGGGCCCCCGGGCCTGGGCCCACTTGGGCTCTGGGCCCCTGGTTCTGGGCTAAGGCCCGTGGCCTTGGGTCCGGCCTTAGGCCCCGCCTGTGGCCCGGCTGTACTTTGTACATGGTCTATGTGAAATCAAGCTTGTCTGTAACTGTATAATTACAAATAATTACAAATAATCACAAATGATCAACAGGTCCATACTATAAATATATGAATATATAAACATATGAATATATGATTATATGAATATATGAATATATATGTGAATATATATATTATTATATATGATTATATAAATGTGATCAGGCGTTCTGTTACGGTGTCAGATCTGCAGTCATTCATATATAGCAAATTCTATGCATGTATAAATGGCATACATTGTGTACAGTATGCTACACTACCGCTATGAAGTAACTTAATGCTCTACCGGGAAAACCGTTCCTTACTGGTAAAATATTGTCTTACCGATCTGCTTTCATTCAAGCATTACCGTTTGAAAACCTTTGCAAAGCTGACATGACTACCGGGAAAATACTCACGTAAAGAGAGGGCTTACCGTTGGCACAACTTTTACCATACCGTACCGTTGTTACCGTACCTTTACCGATAGCGCGCGAGTACTGCAGAGCGCGCGTGCCCGCAAATCTGTACTGAACTACCAAAGATAGTAGATAACAAGATACAAAGGCGCGCGATAAAAATGGACACATTATGGCTACCCTACATGATGATACAAAAGAGAGCTAAGTACAAACTCAGTACACCTAGGAACATCATTCATTTCCAAAGGTAGTGGTATCTTTATTATCTTAAAAAGATTTAAAGATTATAGTCGTAGCTTTTTTTCGATTAAGGGGATTATTTTGAAGAACGAGATTTTAGAGTAACTAGACTCGGAATTTGTCAAGACTGACAAATTAGGTGATCCGATTTTTTTTTTTTAATCAATGATTCGAGTCCTGATCGCAATAGGCATGACCATATAGATTTTATCTGTGTTTAGAGACATTGGCCGTGTGATATTTGGATTCTCATTTAGAAAAGAGAGTGAGGTCTACCATCTTTGGTACCAAATTCGGTATAAACCAGGGAGGTACCTCCCTGGTATAAACTATAACGAAGATACAGAATGAAGTACATTTGACCATTGACCCAACTTTGCACAGCCAAGATGGCATCTGAGCAAAAAGTGGTTATTTTGTGAAATGATCCTTGTAACATGGTCTTTACGTGTGCAAAATATGGGAAAGATAGGACATGTATTCACCAAGATACAGGTTGAAACATTTATGACCTTTGACCCTAATTTACATACCCAAGATGGTGTCTGATCAAGTAGTTGTTATTTTATGAAATAATGTACGTGACATGAACTAAACATGTGCAAAATATGGGCGTGATAGGGGCTGTTTTTCTTGAGTTATTGCAAAGAAAGTTGTAGAAAGAAAGAAATATCTCAATACATCGAAGATAAGTTTGATTTCAACCAAGTTTCTTGACGTGATCTCGGCGTCGTATGAAAAATTGGAGGGTATAGTCACGATAGCCCAAAGTCTGAGCTACAACATATTAAAATCTGGGAGAAATTCACAGAAGAGTAAGTGAGCTAGTGTTCGATAAAGACCGTCATGTCAATTTTCATTTCCAGAAAAATTCCCTCCCATAGAGATAACACGTAAACTGGTTAAATTTGACAAGGTTACATTATATCTAATTTCACGAGGTGAAGACATCATCCGATTAAAACTTTGATTGAACAAAACTTAAAGAGTATTACATTGGCTACAACATACTAAAATCTGGAAGAAATTCACCAAAGGGTAATTGAGCTAGTCGTCGATAAAGACAATCATGTCAATTTTCACATCTAGAAAAATTCCCTCCCATAGAGATAACACGTGATAATGAAGATAAAGAAAGAAGTACATATGACCTTTGACCCTACTTTGCACAGACAAGATGGCGTCTGAGCAAAAAGTGGTTATTTTGTGAAATGATTCTTGTAACATGTTCTTTACGTATGCAAAATATGGGAAAGATAAGACATGTATTCACCAAGATACAGGATGAAACATTTTTGACCTTTGACCCTAATTTACATACCCAAGAAGGTGTCCGATCAAGTAGTTGTTATTTTATGAAATAATGTACGTGACATAAACTAAACATGTGCAAAATATTGGGCTATTAGAGCTTGTTTTTCTTGAGTTATTGCAAAGAAAGTTGCAGAAAGAAAGGAATATGAAAATACATGGAAGATAAGCTTTAATTTCAACCAAGTTTTTGGGCATGATGCCGACTCCGTATGAAAAAACGAAGGGCACACTAACGATAGCCCAAAGTCTCAGCTACAACATACTAAAATATGGGAGAAATTCACCGAAGCATAAGTGAGCTAGTGCTCGATAAAGATAGTCATGTCAGTTTTCATTTCCAGAAAAACTGCACTCCCATAGAGATAACACGTAAACTGGTCAAATTTAACAATGTTACTTTTAATCCATTTTTACGAGATGATGCCGTCATCCAATCAAAATGTTGTTATTATATTACCGAAAGACCATTTAATAAGCTACAACATACTGAAATCTAGGTGAAAATTGGCAAAGGATTAGTGAGATACGCTCGAATGAACTTAAAATTTGATGACGTCATTTTGAAAATTTACTTTTTTTACTTTATTAAGAAATTTGATATCTTTTAATCATTTTTTCAGCATCGTCAACCCATGAAATGACATGTACAACTCATCAGCTTTCAGAATATGTAAAGAAAATGGGGGGTCACCGTCCATCCTGACGAGTAAAATCGGATTTGAAATTGGCGGTTTTTTGGCATTGTTGGACTGTATATCGCCATTGACGCGCGCGCGGAATTTCAACTTTGACGGGTCTGTATGACGTCATATTGAGTCGGATTGACTTGAAACTTGGTAGAAATATTCCTTGACATTTCAGGCATCCGATAAGTGTGAAAAAACGGGAAATTTCTATTGCATATGAGCTGTGCGTGCGTATATATGCGCGCGCGTACGCGTCCGTCCAATTTTTTCAATTTTTCAAAAAATGCTCCAAATGGTCTGAAACGTGTGCAAAAAAATTTTGAGCTCGATTTGAGCATACAAATATTTCTACGCGCGCGTACGCGCACGTTTTAAGAGAAAATATGAATTTTGAGAATATGAGTAGAATCCGCATAACTTGAAATATATGTGACGTAAATTTCATTGAAAAACTCCATTCCATTAATGAGATATGAATGAAAATGTGTTTTCATATAATGACGTCATAGTGACGTCACGGTCGACTGATCACTATGATTTTATTTGACCCGTCGTCTTTGGGACATGATACATATATGGTATAATTTTGACATTGATAGGAAGAACACTTTCTGAGCTAATCGATACACAAATTTTGTCCAGAAATAAAGAAAGAAGAAGAAGAAGAAGAAGAAGACCCAACAAAGAATCAGTACAGATACAGAAGGTGATCCGAGAGGATACTCGGATCACCTAATAAGGATTATTTTGTGGAGGTAAAAATTTGGCAACAACATGATCTCACAATCAAAACGCTTGATAAACAACAACAACATCTTCAAAGACAGCGCGTCTCAGGCAAAAGACACACATCACCTGAGACGCGCTGTCCCTGAAGCCGCTGCTGCTGTTTATCAAGCGTCAAGGCAGCGCGTCTCAGGTGGTTCATGATGTCATGCATGGACAAGAGTTTATAGAAAAATGAAAAAGAAAAATGTCCCTTTTGTCCCTTTTCCAGCATAATGAAAGAGCACAATTGACTTTCCTCTTTCAGAAAGCAGGGGGGGGGGGGGGATATATTACCCTTCAATAAACAGTATCAGTAACATATCAGTAGAATATCCACTTTTCATGAAAAATAGAATTTGTGGAATTCCTTTTATATTGTTGTCCATACATGACATCTTGAACTGTTAGCCTTCTTATCCAAGGTTGAAGGCACTGAGACTTTTGAACCGATTGTCCAATTTTCCTTAAACTTTCACTCATGTGCTCTGCTAATATTGCTGCTTTCACTCAATCCACATAAACCTGGGTTTTGGTTTTTTATGAAGTATCATGGTGTCCAGGATGCTAGAAGGAAAGTGAATATTGTCTGCCTGCGTTAATGTTCCATTGTGTTGCTGAAAATTTTAATGTTCATTATCATCTCTGTGGCTTTATTAATAGTGTAAAACTTGCTCAAGTAGTAGAAGTGCACAATACTGGAATGTCGTATGGAGAATATTGGTACATTTTGTATTCAAATTCTTAATTTCATTTCCATTTGTTCTCTGTTTCAGATTCTAGTCATTGTTTGTTTTGTTTTGTCTTATTTTTCTTACAGATACAACATTGGCCTCGTACCAACAAAGCAGAATCTTGCCCTCTGCAATGCTGTATCTGCTTCATCCTTCTGTAGGAGAAGACTTCCAGTTGTCATGGTGCGATTAAAGATGGCAGAGGATGTGAAGTCTGCCGTAAAACTTGTTGAGCAGGGTCGTATCCTTGATTACAAGATGAATGATTATATCATCTCCTTGCTTGCCAGCATCACTGTCATCACAAGGTGTTCGTACTGGTGAAACAAGTTCCTTGAGATTGACATGTGCTCTGGCTGTTCCTTCACAAGAACTGGCAAAGTACAATTTACAATCCACAGAGTAGTACCAAGAATTATTATGAAATCTTTTATCAGCTGATTTGAATACTTCATTTGAGTTTGGAACATACATGTATTTTGTTAAAAGGGCATTGCACCGGTTTTTTTATTTTTTATATATGTTGTTCTTTTAATTCTAAAAGACCCAGCAGTGCAAACAGAATCAAAATTTCATAACGATTAAGTCCGTAATTTAATGTTAAAAATGGAACTTTTTAGGTGAGAATTATGCTAATGAGCTGACGAGCCCGGATGTTATGATGTCACAGGTGCTCTCACCATTACTGATTACAAGTGCTCGCATACGCGTGCGTTAATTCGTATCGAGTAGCAGACGACGCTTAGGCCTAATTTAGCTAGCAGGCGGCGCTTGTGTACTGTTCTATCCATGTAGATATCTCAAATTTCACTAAACCAAATTGCACCAAAATTACAGGATATACTTCATAGCATATTTCAAAGTATTCTCATATATTTGAACGAAATCAGTAATCGAGAAGTATCAATATTGACGTCGACTTTCAAGTCGTCACTCAAAAAAAACTCACTCTTCGCGAGAGATCTTGGCGAACGCAAGATGCACAATCCAGAACTGAAGTTATCCGACTAGTACTGTGCGAACGGGGAATTTACGCGAGAACTAAACTCAAAAGTGTAATGATTTTTGCGACTTGTGTGATATAGGAACTACATTTTTCATTCAACTTACCACAAATAATTTGTAAATTTATTTATTGCCCCCGATTACTTGAAAGATTTGTCTCATGATATTAAATGGCTAACTTCAGTCTGTGCGTGCGCAGCAGGTAGGTAGGGCCTGGCCGCAATCACTCGTGTTAGTCGTAGAGCAGATTATTTTTAGCGACGCCGACAGGAAAGTCGACATCTACACTTACGCTTCCTGACATGTGATTTGTTTCCAATTAACGTGAGCTGTTGGATATGAATCATAAAGTATTTCCTGTGAGTTTGGTGCCATTTGGCAAGGTGAATTTTGAGATATCTACATGGATACAGAAGTACGCTAGCACTATACCAACACCAGCGCTGGGATCGCGAAGCGGCGACACTGTGTTAGAATCTACGTGGTCAGGCCACTCTTCCGAGATATGGGTCCTAGTCAAAGAGATTTTTCTCCTCAGTCACTGGGGAAAATCTCTTTGGTCCTAGTACATAGGCCTACTGAAACAAACTGTTAGATCTAACATTAGTCCTTGGTGTAAATAACACCACTATGAGATTTATCTCGACTACAAAACATCGGAAATCCATAAAACAGATACCTTACCTGAAAAATCCAGCACAGGAACAACAGTGCCTGCAGGACAAGGGTCCAGATCTAGATAGTTCTAGTTCTAGTCTGGACTTTCGTCTGGACTTTCTTCAAGTTCTGGCAGCAGGGGTATGTAACGTTACGCTGTGCCATATTAGCGCTGTGCACATAGGGCCTACAGCTGCAATGTCGACGGTGAGTGGGTGTAGGGCCTACTCATCAAAACTTGGACTGCCACGTAGAACCTACTCCTTGACTGCTCAGTAGTCCTAGTCCTAGTTCTAGTATTTCAGAGTCTATGTGTACTGGGTACCGTTTTCATCTCACTAAGCGTAAATCGTGCGTGTCGTTGAAGAGAGTCTATCTACATTTGGATTTAGATTCACTCAGCCCTCAGCTACTTTAATGAACTGGCGAACCATCGCTCGATCATGATCATCAATGCGTAACGTTACTTACACACAGTCTTCTATGGGCAGCACGTTCGGATAACGATGCCAATTTCATTTTGCATATCTGGAATTTCCCCACAAGTTTTATCTAAATAAAAAGCTGTTGAAGAGATTGCTTTTAAAGATTAATAGATATTGTTTAACATGTTTATTATATATAGCTCCATATTGCAATTATACTAAATAACAGCTGTTGCAGTACTTCGTGTGAGATTTCATCAGTAAATTGGCATTATGTAGTTCGTCTTGCTAATGTAGGAGTTGTGCACCAAGAGCACCTGTGACGTAGGCCAAATTGTGTGGATCGTTCCTGGGCTTGCTCGTTTTCATTTTTTTCAAAAAATCATTACAGGCTTATCCTGGGTTTTACAATCCTCTCTTTCCAGTAGTAGGCATCAAAAAATGTAGATTAGAATTATGAGACAATTAGAAAATGTCAGTACAGTTTTCTTTTAAGAGAAGAGCTACATGTACATTAGCTAAAGCAGTGGGAAATATATCAGACCAGGAAATGTACAGAAATCTTCTTCATATTAAATGAAGTAAGTAATGACAACTTTTATCACTTTAATGGATTTGCAGTCTTCTCTTCATAAACAACACTATATTCAAAGCAGGTTACATATGGTGTTTTAGGTCAGCTTTACAGATGTAGACATAAACGTGTTATTTTATTTTGCTTTCCAGCAGAAGGAAAGAAAATACAGCCGTATCTATAAAATTGTCAACAGATTACAATTGTCTCTCTGCTTGGGGTGCTATGGCATGATTTTCGATCAATTTTACTTTCCTCGAAGCAACTGCACTAAATGTTCCAAGTTAAAGTTTTAGATTAATTTTCCTTTATTTGGTAATATCAGATGTCAGAGTTGGACCCGAACTTGTCCTTGATCCTGCATTCATTGTAACCAGGTAAGTTGCAGATGCAGTGCGCTCCAGTTACATTGTATAAGAAACACAGTTATTAAAAAGTTTTGTTGCAAGGAAGTAAAAATTCAGGCTCTAAAATTAATACCTGAACTTTATTTACAGGTTTTGTTTAGCTATTAAAAAAAAAAAAAAAAAAAAAAAAATAGATATAACAAAAGAAAACTGCCGGTCCCAAGGAGTTTGTTGTACTGGGAGTTACCCGTGTATGTGTGTGTGTTTTGGGGGTTTTTTTTTAAATCTGAATAAATAATCAAAATCAAACTGCTGGCTGAGAAGTGTCATGCTCTCTTGGGATTCAATTGTTAGATGATGTGTATAAAGTACAGCTGCAGATTCTACCAAGATGAAGACATGAAATTTGAATTTCCATGAAGCAGCACTTTGTAAAAGTTTGTACCATGCTAGTAATTCTGCAGGTCCAAAAATGTTGCCCCATGAATGTGATTTTGTATTCACTTATAATTTGTATGTTGCAATTACAAAAGATCCCATGTCACAACCTCGTGTTCCTTATTATTTGTCACTTTGTTTCATCGTCTTTTGTTATGGATCTTGTTTTGTCTATCTGTGAACAGAAGCATGGAAGACTTTGTGACTTGGGTAGACACCTCTAAGATCAGGAAACACATCATGGAATATAATGATGCAGTAAGTGTTGGACATGCTCTTATGTACAAGCAAAATAAGTGAATTGAATCCTTGAAAGATCAAAGATGAGACTTTGATCTTTATTCACTTTGTGTAGTTAACCCGTTGAGGACAAGTCCCAAGTATACTTGGGTAGGTCTATGGGAAATGCGTGTTGTAGCAAAATCAGTCTATCCTCAAGAGCTTAATGGAATTTAGGGATCTCCTTCTACTAACTAGTCACAATCACATTTTTGCGTACAATGGATTAACTCCACATGACCATGAAGTATTTCACAATTTTAGATGTACAGTGTGTCTACAGCACTGAAACTGGATGGGACTTGAAGCCATTGGCCCAGTGATATCTTGCTTTATAAGTGCATTTGAATTCTTCCTTCATGGCGTGATAGATAAATAAATAAAAAAAAAAAATCTGATAGTACGTTAACCATTACAGAGTGTAACTCGTAATGGAGAGAGGAACATCACAGGGTCAAGGATTTAATATTGACATTGCACGTCTCAAAATTTGCTGAAAAGGTGACATGGTATGCAGTTAGGTTTATCTTCAGACACTAAGATGACATGGTATACAGTTACGGGTAGGTTTATTTTCAGTGTCTGTATGTCATTTTAGAGAACACTCTTTCCCTTGTAATTGCAGAGTAACGACACCAAGGCTTATCACAGCTGTACCATCATGACTTGGCAAAAGATATGTAGATATGTCGGGGTAAGGGAATATTGTAGCATGCTTCACACCTCTTTTTCGATTTTGTGATTCAATTATTCAATAAGATTAGATATTGTATAATCCACATTTGGGTCTTTGTGCAAGGTTTTTATAAAAACCCTACTTACAAAATTTTGAAATGTTCTCTTTCATATGGAAAATTAGTGCAGTTTTACAATTTCAGTATAATTTTCCAAATTATCCGAAGGTTTAATAGTCAAAACACTAATTTATACCTGCTTGTGATGATGTAAATGAAAAAACATCAAAACAAAAACAAAATCACTGAAAATAGCATACCATGTGAAAAGTAAGTGTTATAGGGTTACAGTCGTAAAAGACTCAAGTTTTAATGAATCAAGAGATTGTGAAAAAAGGTGTCAAAATTTATTTCCATCTTGAAGCTTTGTATGTAACTAGTTATGTAACTTTCATCCTTTTGCAGAGAGATGACTTCGACTTGATGTGACGACGGCATCCAGAAAGAGTGGGACAGTTTGTTGAGACTGATAGAGCACATCACTGCTGGACAGCATTTGCCAATTGGCAAATGGCATGAATTGTTGGTGCCTTTCTACAAACTTGGTGTGAGGCATTCAGCTTGGAACACCAGGACCCAGAACAAGCGACAGATGTGAACAGTCCTCGAGTTAAAACCTTTGGTGCTTTCTGGAGACTTTCAGCACAGGACACTTGTGTGACATTCACTCCTCCTATTCTGTCCAGTGATTGATGATTTACTTTTACCAGTACATCCTCTCTTTCTTTTCTGCACCATGTCATTGCTGTTGTGACAGCGATTTGCTGCCAACTTGTTGCCGCCCCTCACCTACATCTGTGAGAATCTAGAGTGGACCCACTTGGAAGAAATATCTGAATTCATCCTATTCTGATCAATGTTTTTGGAAAGTCTCCCACAGATGAGCACCTTCAAGCGTTAGCAATAGTATTCGATCAGTGAAGGGAAACAGTGTTGTTATCTGTTACTGGGGTGAAGTGCAAAGATTGGGAGGAATGTGTACTGCAAGGAATGTGAACTGTGCATGGTAACAAACAAGTAAGAACCAAACACACAAGGCTTTTTGAGTCTTGTGTTTGTACGCTATGTGTATTAAACATAATTTGTATCAAGTAGTTCTTGGAAGATGATAAAGATCAACAGACAGCCTTTATAAACTTATGTAATAGTGCCCTTGTACCATTCTTATCAGATCCCATGGGAGTGCCATAAAATTTACATACATGTATATATTGTGTATACTGCATATCATCTCGTTTTAATAAGGCAGGACTTGTGCCTTGTTCACTGGTTACAGGATATACACCCTGTAGTTGCAGTTGCTTAAAAATCTGACAGAACACACCTCCGACTCATGCACATCATAAAAGCACACATTGTGCATTTATAAAGGGCTGCAAACCTCTGCAGATGAATATATTTTAATGCACTGTAAACAAAACATTTTTATGGCAGAAATAATTTTCTGGTTAAAAAAGAAGGCAACATTTTCTTATATTTTCAATTAGAATGAAAAGCACTGGAAAAAAAAGAAGCATAAGGAATATGGTATATACTAGGGGTCAGCTCTGTGCATAAACACACAGACACACAAAAAAACAGAATATTAATTCTTGTCCTTAGGTAAACATACACCAAAGCACCAAACAGTAGCGATGTAAATTTTTTCATGTTCTCTTTAAAAACAGATTGAGTCAAAGTTATGGTCTTTGTGACTTTATTCACCCTCTGAGAACATGTTTATGAGTCACATTCCTTCTTCAGTGAGTTGATGTTTCATAGCGAGATGTAAGCTGAAATGTAAGTTGACAATGAATATAAAATTTGTCTCTGTAGTGCTTATAGTACAACATTCATGTGGCTCTACAAACAGATACATGTATTTGTCTGTTCATTCTTTATGATATCATTAGGTATAATTGTGGAAGATTACTTGGTTCCAGGCTTCTGGTAATATATAGCCATTAGTTTCCTTTTTACAGTACACTATTGTGCCCCGTTTCAACAAAATCTTTATTGATCCCCTTGTTTAAATTTTGTTTTTAGTTTCCCTCTCCCCCCTCTTTATGATATAACAGTACACGATAACAGTGCACTCCTGTTATAACGAACATGGTTATATCAAAATTCAGGTTACAATGAAGTAAAAATTCAGGCCCCTATATTCTCTCTCTTTGTTATCGTCTATTTGTTTGGTTATAACAGTATTTTGATATAATGAATGAAAACTGCCAGTCTCAAGGATTTCATTACATCGGGAGTCCACTGTATACATTTTTTTCCCCCAAGGAGTTCTTTGTACTAGTATCTGTGTAACAAGAGTCTGCAGTTGACTACTGTGTACAAAATATCCCATCCAAAATGAATGATAGCCATGAGCAAGTTGACCATTACATGAGTGAAAGGTTTAAAAAATGTGCATGGTCTTCAAAATGGTTTTCTTTGTATTATATGGTAGGAAGGGAAGGGGGTGGAGACATTTGTGAAGTAGGAGAAAGTGGTTTTCAATGTAATGAGACTTTGCTGGAAGCTAAGTCATCAGCTTTGTTTGTTGACTGGTCCCCCCCCCCCCCCCAGTTTCAGAGAGTCGTGATGTAAACTGTCACTCGATGCAGTCTATTAAAGCAAATAATCATGCATAGAATAAGGGTAAATCAGAATATGTCTTTATTGATTTGTGTTAAACAAGTATTCAAATACTGTCGAGTAAAATGCATTTCACACAACAGGTTTTACTTGAGATGTGCCAAGTCGCATTAATCTGATGTCCTTTTCAATGGTATGCAGAGGACTGTCACACATATAATACTTGATAAATGCAACAGTTTAACCATTATGAAAATACAGTGCTCTCCTGTTGTACTGAACATTGTATTAATAGAATTCTCATTACAATGAAATAAAAAGTCAGGTCGAAAATTACCATCTCTATTTCTTTATATACTGTACTGTCGGCTATAACGAAATTTTATTATGAACGAAAGAAAACCACTAGTCCCTAGGACTTTGTTATAATGTGAGTGCACTGTATGCCATATCATGGGTTTCTCACTGAGAAATTCAACAGATTCCTCTGCCTTTATGTAAAGGATGCCTGTAGCATTACCTGCAATCCATTGTGCTAATGGAATCCAATACATGTACATTGTACGTCTTCAATTGACTGGCAATTAAAGTCAGAATATGATAGTACATGTAATTTTGTTTCACTCAACTAGCATTTGTTCCTTTGAAAGGATGTGTGAGAGCATATATAAGCAAGGAAACAGGACCCATATTCATTTACATTTACAAAGGTTTTATAGGGCTTGTCATTGAATGATTTCATTAAAGCAGGTATTTATGCAATCTGATGGGACTCTGAATTACAACTTTCATCTGTGCACAGTATATCTGCCAGCAATTCATGCAAGATGTAGGACACATACACCTCGGCATTTACATACTGTATAAGCTGCTATTTTCGCATACAGATATTTTTGCGAACTGGGAGGTCACAGACATTTTCACAAGATGTTTTCACGAATTGACACCGAGGCTTTTGTTAATGCGCTATTACCCTAGCACATAGCAATGTTTTCGCATGTTAAATTTGCGGTCCTAATATGATTCGCGAAATTCACAAAAATTAAACCCTCATGAAAATAACAGCTTATACAGTATTACTTGTTGCTGATATCAAGTACTTGAGTATTTTAAATACAGCCTTTACAAATCACCATCTTATTTTGGGTACCATGTAATTCTGAAAGTGAAGGAATGCACTGTCATAATGTCAGGACATCTCACCATTGCAATAGACTAATCATGGTTGTCATATTAATCACATGGAATTGCTGGTCACTTTGAAAGGGTCCTTTGGTTCATGCTTTAAATATCAAAACCACATCACAACTTCTTGAAATAGCTTCCCAGCATCTTCAGCATACATGTACATGTACCATACTGCAACTGTGAGCCTCACTGGCTGATTATGCACTTGCATACAACACTGGAATGCATCTGACTTTCAATCTTCTGTGTGATACCTTGCAAACTACATCCACTTATTTATAGTTAACATTTAAGCCTTGTAAAGTTTTATTAACCCAACTGTACTTGCAAATTGGAACTCACATCTACAAGCAAAAGGAAGTTGCATAAGCATGACAAAATACATTGTCATACAGTCCTCCCCCTTTTTACTTTCTTTCTTTCACTTAAGAATTAACTCAAATATAATGAATATTTAAAGCTTACAATTGACATCAATTTTTTTTTTTATAAGAACTACAGAGCTAAACTGATGCTTTATTTACAATATTTATCAATCATACAATTTTTAGGGTAACCCATGTTCAAAATTGGTTTGAATTGAAATATTTTGATGCAAATATAAAAGAGTAGACCAAATGTTGATCTGTATACATACTTATCTTCATTTGATGTTCATCTCAGGATTGAAAAAACAAAAAATAAAACAGGAATGATTTATTAATCCTATTCCTTTTCAACAGAGCAAAGTTGCTGGAAAGAGTAAATTTGAGTTTAACAACATCACAAACATGGTAGATAATGTATAACAGATACTGAATATCCGAGAGGAGGAAAACATATTTCACAGGTAGCACAATTGTTATGCAACTCTATTGCATGAGAACTATGACGAGATCACCTTTGATTGAGGTAAGGTCTCTTCCATGTTTTGCCATAACCAGTCCAACTGCATTGTTGTTGCTGGACATGCCTCACACCAACCTGATTTCTCTGTTGTCTGAAATCCTTGATCTGTTTCAGTACTTCCAAAACACTAGAACTGGGCAGGGGAAAAAAGTGACAAGACTTAAAGGGATGGTACAGTATTGGTGGAGATGAAAATTGGGCTTTTACATTTTTGCGAGATACCAAGAAAACACTTATGATATAGTACAGAGCATACCATTTTAAGAGGAATTCAAAGTTTATTTGATGAAAATTGGGTTTGGAATGACTGAAACATCCAAAAACAAAGTAAAACAAAGCGATCGTAATGAAGTGTGGGTCCCACACTTTATTGGAATCGCTCTGTTTTGGATGTCTCAGCCATTTCAAAACCAATTTTCATCAAATACCAGTAAACGTTGAATTCCTCATAGATTTACATACTCTTTCATATTTCATAAGAGGTTTCTCATTATATCACAAAAAATGTTAGAAACCTGAAATTAGTTCTCAACCAAAACTATACGATCCCTTTAACATTTTTGTTACTGACAATGATGATCATCAATCACATTTAAATCTTTTCCCCTTTTTGTGATCAGTCATCCTGGAAAACAACTGTGTAGAATCAGCCAGGAGTTAAGATATAGTGTATTATGACCTTGATGATTAAATACACTGTACATCTACAATGACGTATGAAGGAGAATTATGTATACCGGTAGTGATATAACAGACTTATTTTTATTTCTTTCTGTTTAATACATGAGGTACATTGAACTTGGTGAAAGACTGCACATCTACAAACAAATTTGATGGTTGCTGTACACTTCAGGATGCATTGGCCTAGAAAAAAAAAAAAAAAGTTTTATATGCAATCACCAGTACTCACTTGAGTTGTTGGAGATCTTGTGTCATAGCCTTGACCATGGGCGTTGAATCCTCAATTACGCTGCTCTGACGGGTTGTCTGAATAGCTGTGTCTGCAAAGCTATGGCCACCCTTCAGAAAAATCAATTACAATTAAAGAAGTTGTGAGGGCTGACAAAAAGCAATTCTTCCTCAGTTACTCCCTTCACCACTACCCACACTGCATGTTGATAACTTGGGGGAAAGGGGGGACTGAGAGGGTCAGTGGGCAGGAGAGAATGTATCAGCTGACAGCCAGGCTGTATACAATGCATTCTAAACTGGTAACCACATAAGTGGTGTATCAATTTACAAACATAAATGCCCTTCTCTTTTTGGAAGAAGTATGCTAGGTGATACAGTATTCTCATAGAAAGACCAATGTGTATGTTTTGGGGACATAGCATACCATAGGCTCTATATTCTCCCTTTTAAAGTACTTTTTTGAATTTCAGAGAGCCATTCTTAATCACCTTGACTACAACAGACTATGATGTTGTACCAGGTAGTCATATTGAATATCATGCACATTTATCTTTCAAAGTGAGAAATACAGTGCACTCCCGTTATAACGAACACGGTTATAACGAAATTTCGTTATAACGAAGTAAATTTTCTGGTCCCAAAATTATCACCATTAAAGTCTATGGTAAAAAATTCGCTTATAACAAACACGGTTATAGCGAAATTTCCGTTATAACGAAGTCTTTTCCGAGCGCCACAGACAAAGAAAAACAAAAGAAATGTGCTCCGTTATAACAAAATGCGAATTGCTTTCGAAAATTCGTAGCGGAACAAGCATTTATAGCTTCTCTGCATGGGTGAACGCTTCACACCACTGTGTGTTCGCTCTTTGTGTCACGCACAGTTTCTGAGGGGAACTTGCGTTTATTATTGTGATACAATTATCCCATCACATTTCACATAGCTTTCCAGTGTATGATAAGTATTCAGCAAACAGAATATATGTGGTTTTCTTGTTTTCGTTATATATTGTATTTGGTCGGTTATAACGAAATTTCGTTATAACGAAAGAAAACTGCCGGTCCCGAGCATTTCGTTATAACGGGAGTGCACTGTATAGCGAATGTCACAAAAACAATGTATCAGTGAGTCATCTGTATTGATTGATATTATTATGACATGATTATGATACAAGTTATGATTAACAGAAAAAGTAGTCATGATGTTGACTTTCTGAGTGTATATATGGTATTCAAATTAGAATCAAACACTTCTACACACACACACACACACACAAGCATACACATTTACATGTACAAAAAATTTCATGCCAATATCTGCTAAGTGAATATTAAGTGCAATTGAAAAGGGCTAGGTTCAAAGAGTGTGTGAAGATTTACTGACCCTATAAGTCACTTCAGCTTGCTTGAGTGGGGAAGTTTGTGAGCCACTGGTGAAGTTGCACTGCTCATCCAACTCCATCATTTGAGAATGTGTGAAGTCCATCATGTCGCCTGCTAATGGATCACCCTCTGGTGTACAAGCATGATCTATTTATGCAATGATACAACACAAAGTCACAATTTTTACCATTTCAAGAATATTTCTTTTACATTAGATTTCCATTTCCTTCATTCATCATTCAAGCAAACAGAATAGAAACTGAAATCCATTAATCCTCAATCCATCCCTTCATAGCTATGTTTAGTGAAACGAAGTACATGTAAACAGTTTTGTTTTTGTCACTGTTTTTTTTTTTTCAATCAAGGTGGATTAGATCTAGACTACAAGTTTGGAATACCTGATTAGATCATTGTGTATTTGCTCTCTGAGAACATACAGGTCACATACAGGCCAGCAGCTCAATTTAAAATCACAGTACAAGTAGAACATTTGGTCAAACTTGGCTTGAAATATCAACCATGGTTAGCATTTTATTTAGCCAAATTGAAAATGATGATTTTCTGTGAGAAAACACACACCCAGAGATGCGCAAAGAAACACTGCATGTAGCCAATAAAATGTAAAGATATTATGCCAACTACACATAGTGCATATTTTACCTTTAAGCACATCTTTTCTTTTCATATTGTATTTGTTTTGATCACCTGAATTAAACATGGGGATACATGGGCTGGCTAATGCTACTCCAGCATTATACAGAATAATGATTACTTACCATCATCTTCCATCAAGGAAAACTGAGTATGTTCCACATCATGCTTGTTCTCATCTCCTCTTCCATCTGATGAAGTTATTGCCAACTGGTCCTTTGCTTTTACTGACCCTCCAGGCTCCATGCTGAAGTCCTCAGTGCCAGTCACCTCTCCACAGACATTCTCTACCATGGGGGGTACAAATCCATCCAGTGTTGATTGGTCATTTTTATCACCCTTTGGTAGAGGCATTGTCTGTGTCTCATCTTTAGTAGCTGCAGTGCATGGTGCCTCACTCCTTTGTGCCTCTGAACTGACTGTGGTGTCTACCTTGGAGAAATGAGTGGACACAGTACTGTCCACACTGGATGTTGTTTCAGAAACAGGTGCCCTTTCTTCACAGACTGTCTTGTCAGCCAGCATGATTCCACTTGAAGTGTCCTCTCTCGAGTCTATGTCATTTATCTCTGCATTACCACAGGTTTTAGTCGGTTCATTAACCAAAGGTAGGCATGTTTTAGAATCCAGTCCTGGAACAGTATCAAGTGAGTCACTGCAAATGCAGACATCTTTGTTGCTGGTGCTTTTTTCTATTGCATGAGTATCATTATGAACTTGGAAATCACTTACTTGGATCATCTCTACCTTTTCATTGGGTGACTGGATTTCCATGACATCTTCTTTGGTCTCTTTTTCATCAACAGTCTTTAAATTGGCTGCATCTCCAGGTAAGGTAGGAAGTTTATGAGATGATGGTGCTGTCTCAATAGTGCTTGGCTCATATTCATCTGTGGTAGATTTGAAGTTGTTGGGTAACTTACGATACGAAGATGTTAGTCTAGGATCAGAAGCCTCAGAATCACTTTCCAAATTAGGAGCAGCATTGTCATTGTTAACATCTGGCTGTGAAACACCATCCATATTGTTATTGTGGCTGTTAGTTTCTGATGATCTTGTTGGAGAAGTATCTCTGACTGCAGGGGTGTCAGTGTGATCTGACATCTTGTTCAGCATGTCTTTTGGATTTTCTGTAGGTGAGCCTGATTCCTTTGTTGTGCCATCATCTCCCTTACCCTCAGATAAACTATGTATTGGCAAAGAAGATTCTTTTTCTCCACTGTCATCCTGCGTGAGTTCATCCTGCTGATCAACTTCAGTCATAGCTGTTGGCATATCAAGAATATCTCCATCACGAGTAGTAATGCCTGAAATTTTTGTAGATGAGACAGCTCCCTCTGGCATTCCATCTTGCTTGTCATCTTTTGCTGCTCCCTCCTTATCTGGGTCACCCTCTACGTCAAGAGATTGATTCCTCTTCATATCAGAAGACACAGACCCTTGTTCTTTGTCCTCAACATCAGTGTCAGAGATGCATAACTGATCTGCTACAAAAGTAGACTCTGCAGCAGAAACTGTGTTGCTGATGTTGGCCAGATTCACCTTGCTGTCATCAGTCTCCTCATGAATGGGAGTCTCCTGGATCCCTTGCTGAGATCTCTGGCAATCATCCTGTGCATCTCCACCCTGTACCATGGAAACTGTGTCAGTTGTGACATTATCACAGCTCTCTGGGCAAAATTTGATTGACAGCTCATCAGAAACTGTGGTTTCAGCTTGTTTATTTCCTACGTGTGAACTGTTATCTTCATCTGCATGTTCGACGGACTTGCAATGTGTTGGTGATGCCATATTTTCCCCATCATGTTCAGATGTTGAGCATTCTTTGTGTTTCAGATCCTCAGTTGATGAACCTTCTGATGGGACGCAAACATCTGCATTCATGCCTCTCTGTTTCTTTCCAAATACTGGGATAATTTTAGCTGCAGCTGTCACATTTGAATTTTGTGCCATTCTCTTCTTCATTTTGTATTTCTTTGAACTAGGTTGCAAAAAAGAATGAAACGCAATTAATGAGCATATACATTACATTGGCTTTGTAACTTTTATCAGTTGCATCTAACATTTCATTTTGAAATTGACACCAGTAAGATCTCATGACTTTATTTTTATAGTGAACTTTTACAAAGTATCACAGCCAAAAAGTGAAATATACAGGGAATCTTTTTTTATTAACTAATGAAGATGAAGCTCATCTTACTGAGTGCCTAATGCTAAAGTTTAATTTTTTTTTTTTTTGTAACATCATGGCTTGTGTGGGAATTAAACAGTCATTACTTTTAACTTATAATAAACTTTTTTTGTCACTGTTTGTAAAAAAAAAAAAAAAAAAAGTAAATAATTTCTTTTCTTTTCACATTGTTCTCTTTTCTGTGCATGGGATGCAGCAAAATATATCTAATCATTCTGTAGAAAAGCACTGTAAATTTTGTATCCCTGAGGGCAAGCCAAATCATTTAGAATTATACTAGAATGTCTACATTGCTTTACAGGCAAGGATCATCACAGTAGGCCCTATCCCATTACAAACATTGCTATGCTGATAAGCCAATAACTTTACCCTGGCTGATTTTGGAAAGAATTATGAAATGCTTGCTGTAGGATACATCTTGCCCACCTGGTGTCTTTTGACTCTTCAAAAGTCACATTGTCAGACATTGACACATTCACATTTGCTGCTGTCCCCTCTTGGTGTTGGCGACTCAAGCCCTTGCACTTTCCCAGCTTTTGTTGTTTCCGTGTGCGAGGTGTTGCACTGGCATCATCTGAAATAGAACATTCACCGATAATAAGAATACATTTTGTCTTGCTGTATTTTCATATGAAGTGCCTTCATGATTACACCATTTACAAACTTATTGTAGAGTCTTCATATTTATAATGCCAATAAACAAAAATGTAGTGGCCTGTATCGAACCATTAGTGTTACCAATCTTGTCTTGTTTAGATCTAAATCAATTTTCACTGTACTATGGTAAATCACTGACAAACAGAAGTCATACTCCATGTCATACACATCTCAACCTATACAGAAACGCAGACAGGATGCTATAAATAGGTCTGTCTACTTTCAATAACAATCATTTTTCTTGTGTCATTAAATCAGAGTAATATTCCCCACTTCCCTGAACTATTGCTTCCCTTCAGAAAATGTTCATGAAAAAGAAAAATGCTTAAAATGGTACCGGTATCTAGACTTGTCTCTTAGTCTAGATCTATCCGAATGTTGGATAGAATTTTAGAACTAGTCTGTAGTCAGACTCTAGATTTGACCTGTAAGGTTAGAACCTCTAGATATCTTTTCTGAGACTAGACTAGTCTATGTACCATCACAGACACTATTCACAAGTCAAATTTATCACATTTGAAAATTTATAAGGAGAGATTACAAAGTCAAAGATCATTTTTCCACCGCACAGGCTTGTCCCTATCCCGTATCCAACTTATGAACTACCGGTACCATAGATTAGAAACTTTAGAATGTTTTTATTCATTACTCTTCAGCTGTTTCTATCGTTAGACTTCTATTACATGTTAGTTATGATGCTGGGATCATTGGGTCCAGCTGATCTAGATATATTTTTACTTGCCTTTCACCCTAAGATGTGAACTTCTCTTTCTCTTCCCAGTCAATGAGCTCATATTTGGTGTGCACTGACTCTGTCTTTGCCAACTGCTGGTAGTTGAGGGCCGTAGAATTCATCCGTTCTGCCTATGATCTGTAACGTATGGATACAGCACTTGCATGATCCCATACTATAGGACCAACAACGTTAGATGAATCTAGAAGTAGAATAGGCCTACCTAACCGTTAGGTTAAGAGGTTCACGCAAAAACAAGTGGGCCTGTTGTGTTTTTTTTAGGGCCTAAAAAGTTAAATCTTGACTTAAACCACATTAATAGTTCCAATACTTAACGTTAGATCTCCTCTCAGATCTGTGAAATGAGTGAATGAGTGAATGCGTGAATGCGTGAATAAAACAATGAAATTATAAAATCACCTGATCATCAATCAATTAGGTCCCTAATGTTTTCTATAATTTGAAATGTCTAACAGTTATCATGTTATAACTGTTAGAGCTCCTGACATCTAATTCGAAAAATCTACACAGCCAGCGTGGCAACCAAGCAGTAAAACACAGTATGAATTTAACTTTAGAAGGCAGTGTTAGAGGTAGCTAGTATTGGCAGCGGTGCGTTAAGTAAACCACTTCCTCTAGCGGCAATTATAGAAACGTTCTAGGTTCTACCACTTTTTATCCCTTTGATTGAGTTAGGTACATCGAGGTCTCCATGGTCATGGAAAATCAAAATGGCATCAATCAAAATTGAAATTGCAATTAGATAAACCAACTTGATATATCCTATTCCTAGATCAATTCACAATAAAATATCACTTCCGATGTCCAAACCATTACTTACTTACACTTGTGGATGATAACGACGTCCACACTGAAATGGAAATGTTTTTGACAAACACGAATTTAAGAGGATTCACACTGAATCACAGAACTGATTCATTCACCCTGTGGCCTCATTTCCGGTTTATAGCACACAATACCAAAGGAAATACGTGCGATCGATAGTGATCGTTTCATGCTCGCAGGAAATGGGTCGTGTGTACTTTTTTAACAACCATATCAAACGAAACATGATAAGCAGTGCACGATCGTCGGGCGACCCATTCTCTTTGTAAAGTATGGGAATTTGAGTCTAAAATGTTCGTCCATTTTGTGAATAAGGACTGAGGATGTTTTTGTAGCACATCTACCAAAAGTCTGTAATTGGTTTTCACAACCATTTTTTTTTTCAATCTTGATTAATTGATTCGTGGCTCAGTCATCTGCACGTCAGCCTTCAAGAGAGAGGGTGAGAGGGAGAGAGAGGGAGGGAGAGAGAGAGAGAGAGAGAGTATATCGCGGAGAAAGGTATTAAGACTTGACCTGCTTTTTCGGGGGGGTGGAGAACAGCAAAAAGAAAGTCCTTGTTTATAGAATTTGGAGATAAAGAATTGACAACATAATTTGTAAAAAGTTTTTAAATTTTTTTTTTACATAATTCTGTTTGACACCCAGATGTGCACACGAAAATGACGGAGATAAACTGGAGAGATGTCTACCTCCCATATATTATGTGTAGCTAACACTCCGGCGTTCAAAGTCGGAGAAAAGGAGGCTATCTTTGGTCTTATGATGTCATTTAACTTTATTATCTTGCTGTTATGTCAAGAAAAACCTTTCAAACCTTCTGTGGACTGATCCCCTCATAATTTACAAACTTCTCAATCAGGGGCATCGATGGGGGTGGGGGGGGGGGGGGAAGCAGTCACCCCCCCCCCCAAAAAAAAAAATGAATAAATAAATAAATAATTACCTAGACATGGAAAAATGAAAGAAAAATAATAAAATATTTCACCCAAAGGTGCCGACTATATTGTTAACTTTCAGTTCTGAAAATGCAAAATCTCGCGTGGGAGAGCTACATATTTTATGGGGGATCGTAATACTCTCTCTCCCCACGCCCCTCCCCACTTGGTCCCTATCCATTATGGTAGGACCTACACTTTTGAGATCAACAAATTTCGGAATAGGGCCTATCATGATCCAAAGTATGCACTGTTATCTATCTGTCATTTCGATTAAAAAAAAATAAATATATATAAATATATATATATATATGTATATATATATATATATATATATATATATATATATATATATATATATACACATAGGTTCCCGGTTGGAGAGGAATAACCACTTTCATCGCGAGGTTCCCCTCCATAGATTTAGCAGGCCTACATTTTTTTTTTCATTTTTTGTCAACTGCTTGCATGGTTCCTTTCCCATAGACTTATAGTAGGTCCTATATACACTTGATGTTGAAAGTTTTCCGAATGCACCCGTAATCTGTAACTTCAAATTTAAAAAAAAAAAAAATGCAACTGGGGGTGAGTAGGCCTTCATGATATCTATTACCATGGAAGAGGTGGGGGCAATCCCCTTCCAATGTTATCCCTTCCCACCCCGGTTCCCCAGCTTCATAGGCCCCCTACACGTTTTTGTCCCCGCTTGATCCCTTTCCATGGAGACTTCACACTTCACCGAGATTGACAAATGATCGATTTGGGCCTATTTCATCAAAATTGTGCACCAAATCTGTCACTGTATCGGTGGTATTTCCATACCATAATGCAAAACTTTCCTCATAAAATGGTAGGGGAATATAACCCTGAATTCCAGCATGTTAAACTTCCCGGTTCCCCGTCATACTTTCTAACATGACTTCAGGGGCGGATCCAGGAATTCCGTGAAGAGGGGCACCTTTAAAAGAATTAAAGGGGGGCGCACGCACCCTCCCGTTTTTTCTTTTTCATTTCTTTTGTTTTAACCACAAAAAAAATATATATAATAAAGGTGGGCGCGCTCCCAGATTATGCGTATATGCGAGATATTTTCACTGCAGTTCTAAAAATGCAAGACTCTCCTCGTATGATCACTATGGGAGGGTTTATAGGAAATACCCCTCACACGCCCTCCCTGCGCGGCTCCCCTCGATCCATAATGGCTACATGTATATAACTATGATGCTTTGCCACTCTGCATGCGGGGATTGACAATTATCGATATAAATACAATTATTGCATTCCACCAAAAGTGTGCGCCAAACATTGCAATCATAAAAATGCAAAAGCTCCCTCTAGTGAGGGAAGGGGGAGGACCTCCCTGTCACAGCAATTCTCCCTATTGGTCTAAAAAGCAAACAAACAAACAAGCAAAAACAGACTAGAACGCTTCTCTGATTGAAAAATTTCCAGATAGGGGTCCTATAGGGCCTATATTCCAAGAAAAGTGTTACTACAATGTAGTTGAATTGCAATACTAAAAAATGCAAACGATCCCTCGACTGGGATCGAGACGGGAATTCATATACGTATTTACCGGACCTTCCACAACAATCATTCCGAATACTACTAAGTATTTTACACTATAATAAGTGTGTGAATAAGATGGTTTCATTTCAATTCTCAAATAAATGCAAAAGCTCCGTCGTGTGCCTCCCACGTACACCCCTCATTTAGACAGGGGAGGTGAGACGAGGTGTAATATTTCGTCTCATACACTTCCCTGCCTATTATAGACTTTATAGTGATGACACCGGTACACGCGGAACAATTAACTCGTTCCATACGGGAACCTGAAATGGGGATTCCAGAATTCAATATGGAAAGGCTTAACATCTGAACGAGATACCGCGATTTGATTCTTCACATTTCCCTGAATATTCATTTTTTTTCCCTTTCTTCATGGGCAATATAAAAAATGTTTAAAAAAAAAGTCTGCACCAGATCGCTGAATTAGGGCCTAGCTATCAGGTCTGATAATTCACAATCGCGATCCCTCTTGTGCGGATGGCACTACCCCCTCCCAGTGATCACTGCTACGCTTGCAAGCGTGTTACAAGTGTAGAATGAAGGCCTATCCATTCTTCCACCCCTTTGAAATTCAAAAGCAAAGCAAAACAAAACTTCATAAAGTTTATCACAACATTATAAAACCTATGACTTTCAGAAGGTTCCGTACGCCCGAAACATTATAATGTAAATAGCACAGTCTGCAAGAATCTTCAGTCATTATTGAAGAAGAACATCTTTCTGTCGAAGCGGGATCGCGGGAGCCGGGTATCGAAAACCCCGGTAATGCTATATTTCCCCCTGCCGCCCTCCCCCCCCCCCCCCCCTCCGCGGCCCGTGTTGACGTAAATAAAATGTAAACCAAATGTAAAGAGTGCTTTCTGTTTTGATTAGGCCTATGGAACCTCCATCCAGGTTTTGGTCGAGGGTTTCCTTTTATAGGGCCTCAAGCGGAAACGTTACCACGACACCGAGCGTAGCATACTGTAGCAGCCGCCAAAATCTCACAGACTTTGACCGAAGATCCTGCAACCGTATTTGTTCGCTGCGCCTCCATCCCGTCACTTTACCGTATGTAGCAGACGCACGGGAAGACTGGCTTGTACTCAGCGTACATATTCGGAGCTTGAATCATCATGGCGGTAAACAAATGAACACCAATTTTGACATCGGGGGATTCATTAAGAGATTGAAGAATTCATTTTTCGTCTTAGTGGCTGGATCAAAATGGATTCTATGGCTGGGGAAGACCCAACCTTGCCCGTGGACTTTGGGGAAAGGTACTTTTCTTCTCATAGCATAGATTTGAATTAACATTTAGCGTCTATTATTATATTGCTAACCGCTGCAGCTGCGCCTACGGACGTGCAATGCAATATCGAATACGTGATGCGGCGGTGTACGTTCGTTCTACATCAGTACATGATCTATGCTATGTGTTCTACATACGGCATACGCTACGGTAGACTCAGTGGTAACGTTTATCTCGTAAACGTTACAGTAATTTGAGTAAATACACGGTTTTTTTGTACGTAAATCGGTAGTCGTGTTGTGTATACAGAGCAGAGACGTAGAAAGATAACGCCAATAACGGTGTTCAACGAGCTATTGAGTAATACTGGGGACTAAATACAGTCTAAAACGTTAGATCTAACCACTTGGTCGTGTTGGTTACGTTAGAAAATCTACACCAGCAGACCAGTGTGTGACGGTGTCGTGTGATGTGGTTGTAAAAATTTTACACTATTTGAAGTAGACGGGGGTTCTATCACTTTATCACTATCAGTGTCATCAGCACCATGAATGATCACTGACTGATTCTTATTTTAAATTCAATAGCTTAATTGGCTTTGTCAAAGTTTGTGTTTAATTGAAGTTTGACGAGGTTAACCTGGTTCACAGTGGTTGTTGTTGGTGACATTGCGGTCATTCACATTGTTGTTCAGTAATTACTGATCAGGTACTAAAGGTAGGTGCAGGCTATGTGTGTGTGACTGAGAAATTATACTTCATTTGGAATCAAATAGGACTACGGATCTAGAACTAGATTATGTAGATAGATTCGTGGCATAACAATTTTGCGAATTGGAGCCGACAGCTTTTCTCGCAGCATGAAATTTTTGTGACTTGCCACTGGCAGTCATGATTTTGTTGGTAGATGTCTAAGAACTTTCTTGTGCATTTTAATTTTGTGAATGCTGCTGCTCGCGAAATTTGCGAAATTAAAATGCACGCGAACATTCCACAGTAAAGATTAGGCCCCTACTAACGTTAGTAATGAAAAAATAAATAAATAAATGTGTGTGTGTGTGTCACTCATACTTGCCAACATTTTCATTTGAGAAAGCAGTAGAATCCAGGATGCCTATGCGAGCAGCGCTAGCTTGAATGCTAATGAAATCTTTCAAAAGCGCTAGTCTACCGCCAAATGCGGTAGAGTTGGCAAGTATGATGTGTGTGTGTGTGTATGTGTGAGGGAGAGGGTGTGTATGAATTAAAAACAAATGGGTCTAAAGACAAGAGAGTCAAAATTGGGATTTCAAAGTCGATTCCAAACCCAAGACTCGAGTGCAGTAGACTTGAAATTGAATTGAGAAAGAGACAGATGGATGGCAAAACTGAGTGGACAGAGTGAAGATAAATGCTAGATTTTAAGAGAAAACAAGGAAGGAAAAAAAAAAGGAAACATACATTGTAAAGCCAAGTACAATTGTATACGTTTAATTAAGGGAGGGATTGCAATGATAGGTTTGAGGAAAAAGAAAAGAAAATGAGAGAAAACGAAGAAAGAAAATATAGACTATTTACAATGGAATGGAAGAGAAATTAATCAAAACTTAAACAAAACATGAATAAGAAGGAAAGAAAGAAAGATACAGATTGAAAAGGAAATAAAGAAAATTCTCTGTAAGAAGGAAAATGAAGAAAAAAATATAAAACTTAAAAGAATGATGTAGAGGGAGGGAAAGATAAAAAAAAAAAAAAAAAAAAAAACAACCACAACAGAGCAGTAGAAAATAAGATTGAACAGGAAACTTTTAGAGTTTTAAAGTTTTAGATTGAAAACAAAATTTCTCATCGCGCACTGCCAAACTTTGGACGAAAATGCGCCCCTATCTAATATTACACACGTAAGTTCCATAAAACACAATGGAGTCATGTGCCTACGCTACGCAGTGATGACCCCACATTTTTGTGCCAAATATCACCTAATTGCAAAATCCTCAGACCATGCTGTTAACAAATCTTGACAAATTTGGTATCATATGAAAGAGGAAGTTTTTCTCCATATCTTGTCAGAACGGCGGTATATGAATCCAACGATAAATTGATGTATTGATAAAATCCCATCTATCCCCATATGTCAGGATTTGCTTCACTACTTGTATCACCGTGAGACATGCTTCTGTAGTTGCGGATATGCTGAATCTGATGGTGCGGTTAGTTTTTTTGGTAGCTCCACATTTTGGTGTGGGGATATTGTCGTGAAGATACCCTTTGCAATAATATTTTGGTCACAGTGAATGTTTTAGGCATGGCTTAAATTGTATGCAAGAATCCATAGTAACGTCGGTGTGAAGGGGCTTATGCATAATGTAAATTTAACATACATTGCCGTCTACCACATGGCCTCTGCGGCATGTGGATCGCGTGTGCATGCAGTGCCCAATGCAGCCACAAGCTACCTCTGTGTGCTGTGTGTGTACAATGTGTGTGTGTGTTGTGTTAATGTACTTACGTGCGTAAGCGTGTCACTGCACACACAAGGTTCTTCGATCGCGATGAACAAGGAAACTGAGCTGTCGCTTGCAATAGCTATACAACACATCACATAGCATGCTAGCACTCTGTGAATAGTATAGTCACGCTCACAAATCTCATACTTTTTTGCTAATCAGTTTGAAAACAGAGAATTTTCTTGACTCTACTAAAGGTCTGATAGAATCAAGTTACATGTGGATTGGAATTGATCTTCTGTAGATCATGTTCATTATTTCAAAAGTGCACTCGCAATGCTCGAGGCAGTGCATAGCATAACACCACTGGCTCTTAGAAGTCGATTTTGAATACAGGTACGCTTAGGCCTGCTGGTTGGTACTATGTAGCGGTACCTTGACAAATATACATATTACACTGTAGCTATTGCGAATACCCGATCGACAGAAAGGGTGGGCAAAAGATTTCAGAAGATTCTTGTTTGGCCATTTATGCAAGTACAAATAATGATAATGTGGCGTCAATTCCAAGAATGTAGAGGTTGTAGC
Organism: Diadema setosum; assembly: GCF_964275005.1. NCBI lineage: Eukaryota > Metazoa > Echinodermata > Echinoidea > Diadematoida > Diadematidae > Diadema > Diadema setosum. The sequence continues at coordinate 34,668,887 of NC_092701.1, forward strand.
CTGTACATTTCATGGAAGCTGCGAGCACCTGCTCTTGACAATCGAAGTCTGCATTTTCTTCGAACCATGCTCACGCTGGCTGTCCTGCTGGCTGACAATCGCGCTGCATGCTCTCCGCTCTCCACAGTTTTCAAGGACTACACTTGCAATACGGGGTTACTACATTGTACGTAGGGCGCTCATTGACTACTGCGAATGTTGCGAATTGAATGTAGACTGAATTCTAGTAGCAAGCTACACTTGTACGTACGTACGCTCGCAGCGCACAGGGTATGACGACAAAAGGGGAGTGGCTTCTTGCACTGGTTACGCTTTTTAGCTAACTGCTGTGTGCTCATTTACCTGTCGCTGGAGATCAGCATGCTCATGCAGCTTCTCAGTGCAATTTGCGAACATGATTTGGACCGCTTTTCATTCGTTCTCGGCGCGAAAAAGTTGTAATATTGGCGGGATTTCAAAGCTTAATTTCGAGAGATAGAAACATCATTTTGCCATGAAATTATATGTGTTAACCAGTTGAGGATGGACTGATTTTGCTACAACACACATTTCCCATATACACACCCGCCCGAGTATACTCGGGACTCGTCCTCAACGGGTTAATGACATAATTCTCTTTCATAGGAAATTGTTCATAGTCTGCTTTTCGAAGAATTTCAAAAGTCAGAAAAATACTCCAGACACCCTACTAATGAAGAGGGAAAAGATCTACTTGAAAATGAAAGGAAAAAGAGAGAATGAAAAGAAAGAGAAAGATAAAAAGGGGTGCACACAACGCTTGTACACACACACACACACCATTAAAGGGGCATAGTCCCGGTAGTGTAGATGGCGCTGTTGATGATACTGCCGATCACCGTTAGCATTGATACGAAGATTACCGAAGTTGAGCTGTCATCAAGAGTAAAATGCGTAGGTGTTGCTAAGTAACGTTGCCTTCGTTGTCTTCTTTACGCATCGCGCAGTCTGTAGCAATGCCAGGGTGCGTGCATACAATTTTTGTATGTGCTTGTTATTATGACATAACAAAAAAGTTTGCCAAAGCTGTCATCCCCCTCAGCCGAATCATGAGCCGAACTGTGACCGGACCACTGACTACAGTGAATCGGACTTCTTCGGACTCGGGGGAAGTGGGCCAAAGCGTAAGCGCCAAAGAGGAGTTGATAGCGTAAGTCTCTATAGGAAACTTGCGCCGTGCCCCCGCGTACGCATTTGACTAAAACGCCGGGACCACGCACCTTTAACCAACCATCAAACGCTATCTGAGCATTTGTGTAGAAAACTGCTATCGCTAGACTTGGCTGAGGAAAGGGAAACACAAGTTTAGCTTTTCAAAGACAGCATACCAGAAGCTGCTGTGATCGCTACTTTTAGATTTAAACAACTGACTGTTACTGCATACGCTGAACGTATTTGTACGGTACTGACTGCTTGTACGTAGCGCCAGGGCTGCATTTCAAGTGATTGAGTTATTCAGACACTTGAAAAGTGTCAAAATGTAACATATACTGGACTTTGAAGGTTAAATGATGGAATTATGTTAGGTTAATAGGGTGAGTTCATGCATGTTTAGAAATCATTTGACGAGGTGATGCAAAAGTGCACTAACAAGGTGGTGCAGAAGTACACTAGTTCCAAAACATGGAATGTAAAATGTCATTGCGTGACAAATTGAGTTGATAGGCCTGCTGCAATGCGAATGCAGGAATTATGCAATCAACAATGTTTGGTGCTAGTGCTGTTTCACACAGGGTGCTTAAATTCCAGTTTTATGGCATAAAAGTCAGTCTTTTAGCTCAAATCAGTATGTGAAAGGCAATGCATACAATCACAAGTGAGTGTCTTTACCATTCAGCCACTCACGTGTGGTTATAGCCATGGCCCAAGTTGCTGGATACCGCCGTGTGTACATGTACACTAATTATTGTACAGAAACCATACACACAGAGAAGCTGGATATCGCCTTCATTACCCACTGTGTGTGTATAGCCAACGTTGCACACTGACACTGATCCGACAGTCCCTGACCAGTAAAAATTACTGTTGGACCGGTAACTTTTTCAGGAATGGATCAGTAAAACATGGAAAAACTGGGTACCTAAGGTCAGACCTGTCTGTCAGACCAGTAGAAAAAAAATGGGTTAATGTGCAGCCCTGGTACAGCTACAATGTGCATCAATGACAGCATGCAATGCCAATGGCATGTCACACACCACCCCCTCGCAAAGCGATGAAAATAACCTCATTTATCATATCTTCTAGTTTATACAATGTAGTTTCTTCACACCCCCTCCCCTTTTGCCGTCCTTTCTCTTTTATCTGTCTCCTCCCTCTTTTCACTTCTCTTTATGTAGCTCCCTTCTCTCTCCTGTTTCTTCCTCTCTTTCTGTTTGATTTCTAATCTACAGTACCAAAGGCCATAATTCAATATTTTTATGATCAACATAATCACATTTTTTACATTCTTATTTTATTATTTCAAATACACACGCTCACACACACACACACAATATAGAACAACAAACCTACATCAACCACTTCATCTTAAACAACCAATACCGCAAGACTTGGTACATAGAAACTAAGGGAAAGGGAAAAAGAAGTATGTCGTTTTAAAGATGCCAAAGAAAAACTCGCTGTGTTCACTCTGGGATCGGCACTTTCATATCGGGGAATTGAGATGAAAAGGAAAGAACCCTGGATTAGTGTCCTTTGAACTATCCTTGGCGCAGCGTTTCCCAAGCGACCATTCGTCATATACTTGAGAATGTGCAAAGACAACTTCCCATTCATGATGTACATTGTACATGTGCTGAGGCTTTCTCAAGAGTGCGCTCCATCCAGGCTTACAGTACAACCACTGGTTTGTGTAGATTACTGTATACGCTATATACAAAATCTGTATTTAGCGAGTCTAAATTTTCGCGAATCGAGACTTCCCGATGATTTCACGAGTGGTTATATTGGCGATCATGGAGTCCTGTACTGAATGGAGAAATGTATGTGCGTACATCACATTCACATTCATAATTGCAAATTGCAGCTGACTTGCAAAATTCGTGAAATTAAAACCTTTCGAAATATGTGGTGTATACAGTATTCATTGCTCAGCAGTACGACAGCGAATTTAAGCACTACTTAGTATACATTATATTATTACCAGAGGAGATTCTAACAAAGGGCATGCATGATATCATTTCTGATTTTTTTTTTTTTTTGGCTCCACAAAAGTAGGATCCAGAAAAATCATTGTGGCAGCTCAAAAAGATGTCGAAGAGAACAAAAAAAAACCCAACATAAATTGGTGATATTTTTATTTGCATATTCAAAAATAGTAGAAAGTAAAAAAAAAAAAAATGATGGTCTACTATTACAGGTGCACTCGGGGTCAAGAAACTTCTGGGTGTTTTCTTTTTCTTGACCTTTAATAATCCTTTGCTTTGGAAATAACTTGTTTGGGTGAAAGTTGAATTGGAGCTCTTGTGTTGACACAAGCAGTTGATATGATATCAGAGTACGTAGTTCACAATTTGACTGCAGTCCAGTGGGCTGCTACCAGCTTGATCAGTAAAGAAAGGTAATTTTACAAATTTCAAGACTGTTTGTAGAGTGTAGAGGTGTCTTGAACTTGTCTAGAGACAATATCAGCAAAGCTAGGTCATGTACACATGTATCTCTGGTATTGAAGGCAATCTAGGGGCTTAGGGGCCACACACCTGCAGTTATGATCAGAAAGTATCATACATGTACACACAGTCAGACAAGGGTTATGATTTCGGCCATCATTTTTCCAAATTTGTCTTTTAGTTTTACTGGGACGTGGGCTGGGTCACAATTTCGTTCATGTTTTCATGCAATTTCAGGGTCAATCTCACTTCAAAGAAATAAAACTTGTAGAGATCTGCAAAATCTGTGCGCTCAATTTGAAGTTCAGATGTAAATTTACTCTGACAGACCATAGCATTACCAGTATTTTGATGCGGCACTGTTAGTCAATTGCAGTGTACTTTCGCAGTAGTGCCATACAGTGGCTGTATTCAACAAGCTGTGATCTCAGTCTCATTCTCAGCAGTAGCAGTCAAACAAATGTAATGCATGAAGAAGGGGGATATTACTCGCATCTCATTTGATTTGATTTCTGCGTAATATGTCATCTGAATTTTGAAACTTGACAATACCATGCAAAATATCACAGTATTGTTAAATTGATGATACGTACACTTGTACTGTAAAAGTGGAAATTTTCGCGATGTTGAAATTTTTTGCACATTTCACGCAACCAGAAACTAGCGCGAAAATAAAAACATGCAAATATTTTTGCTTGCCATATGTTCCAATAGTTAATGTCTTAATTCCACGGAATTAAAAACACACAAAACTCTTCTCACGAAAATATCCACTTTTACAGTCAGGTGTAATGTCTGTGTGCATCCAGGAATGCATTAAATACTCACTGTGTAACAATAGTAATTTCATCAATTATTCAATATCAGAGTACACCTGTGGGATCATAGCAGCATTGTAGGATAGCTGTTCTAGCATTGCAAGAATGCAAATTTGTACTTAAAAAGAAAAAAAAAAATCAATTTACGTGTTCTTTTGAGGTCACAATTACGGATATCCCTGGAGTGTCCATTTTACAGCACTTATAGGGGGGTAAGGTTAGCCATACCCTCTTTTGAATCTTTCATATTTTTTAAAAGAAAAAGGCACAACCCCACTTTGATATTAACTACACATATATTGCATTGTATTGTGCATTGTGGACCGTATGTAGGCCCTGCCATTTCAGCAACAAAGCATATGGTGCTTTTGATGTCACGTCAGTGGAGAGTGAGTGTCCCCATCCCCCTAAATCTTAATAGCTGTGAGTCACTAGATTGTGTGGGAGGACAGCTTATAGTATGTTTGGCGTGTCACTAGTTCCAGCAGCTTTTAAGAGATTTAAGGAGGTGACTTGAAACGGACACACGTGGAAGTTGTGCACCCATGCACGCATTGTATTTAAAGTACATGGATAGTCTTTACTCAAATAGCGCTGCCCTGATGTTGGATGTAGAGTAGGAAGAAACCCATGGGAGAGTGCCAGAGGATATACCGTGAATAGTCACATCTCTAGATGTAATGCCCAGTGCTTAGGAGCTGCAGCTGGAATAACATGAACTTTTCTGACTAAAATTCTATGGATGTGGAGTGTACTTGACGTACATTTGTTTGTATGTTTTCTTTTTTTTCTTTCATGGCTTGTCATACCCAATGGCAAGATTATTCTGTGCTACGGTATCTAGAGCAAAGGAAATCAATTTTGTGAGACAATGGTACTGAGAATGTTAAACAGTTTCTCTTTTACTGAAGGGCATGTACGGATTATGTAATCTACTGTCCTTCATGACGGACACTTGTGCTCACTAATATGGAGAAAAATTGTTCATCAATGTTGCATGCCCGGATTTCCCATGGCAAGAGTAGTATCGGAAACCCGACTGCATGTCCCATGGAACAGTATGCCTGGCCTGTTTCACGGTAATAATTGAGTGACTGAATGAATGTTGCATGATATAAAAGGCTTTCTTGTTTTTCTGGCATAATATGTTGTAGTATCAAATCACAATAATGCTCAAATTCCAGGATTGAACTTAAGTTTGTTATTAAGAAAATGTAGTGGGAAGTGATTATGGCTGGCATGATAAATTTGGCAAGCCACACTCATTGGCTCGACCAAAATAACCTAATTTCATAGTGAAGAAAGATGCACTTTTTGTAAAGATAAAGTTTGTTTGATGTGTCAAAACTTTATTGATAACAAGAAGTGAGAGATCCATGCTGTTGAGGCAAACTCTTGCTTCAATACCAGTTCTTCAAGAGAATGTTTAATGTACAGTGTACCAGGTATCTTAAATAGTACTTTGTGTGCTTTGAGTGCTGATTGGCTCCGAAAACCCAAAAGCGTTTCACACATTGCCCAAAGTCTGTGGCACAGCAAGGGTTAAGCTATAGGAAAAGTGTTTTTTTTTTTTTTTTTTTGTGTGTGTGTGTGTATATAAATGTAGGAGGTATGGACACAGTGAAATATTCAAAGGTACATTTATAGAAATTCAAATTACTTCTGACTTGTGAGTACTCTAACTTAGCTAATGTAGGCATTTCATGGCCGTGACATCACAAAAAAAAAAAGGCCTTTGTCTCCAATGCCCAAAAAATTTCATGCTGCGAAAATATCTTGCTTATACAGTACTATAAAGCTGATGTCACTGGGCAGTCACTTGTGTTTTACTGAGTTGGATTTCAGATAAAGTACCGGTAGCTTTCTTTAAATGAGCCATTCTGTGCTGTGAGATATTGTGATATTAACTGCTTTTGATTTTGAGACTACTGATATTGTTTCACTTACTCCCCGTTGAAATAATGCCCAATTAAAATAGTGTTTCCGTGATAAACTCCTGAATCTGTTCTTGTTGGATGTTGTACCAATGTAGCCCTACATTTGAGTACCCGGTATGGTACAATAGTTTCCCACTACCTCACTACCTGCATCTTCCTATAGAAGACACACCTGATTTCATGCTTGAAGAATAGAGTATGAATTTGAAATACGATTGTAGCAGTACGAAGTGCTACAGTGGTAAGTCTCAGACAGTCAATTTCATGATTTTGTTGCAAGTGGCAGTACGCCATCAACCGTTAAAAAATGAAGAGTTTGCAACAAGTGGGGCACAAATGAGTTCTTCCTGTAAACAGGAAAAGCCATTAGGTGGCGTCTCTGACTTTCCAATGTCTTTAGCAAGAATGGTTGTCCCACCAGTGTGTAGTAGTAAAGGGGGGAGTGTGTGCAAAGCTAAGGGAAGGTCCCAGGTCTGCTTCGCGTAGAGCCAGAGCAGAGCGCTTGGTGAATCAACTCAATCTCTTCCTGTTTCGAATTTGAGCGTAGGCTCACTTCCTGGCCTTGGCAAGGCTGTGCAGTAGAGAGAGACAGATATTGATCTGTGTACAGTAAAGTACACACAGAGCTTATGGCTGTACTTGGATAACATTCTACTTGTGCACCACACCATTGCAGCAAGTGTCAGTAATACTAGGACGCGTGTGAAAGTGTATTGATCGCAATCATAAAGTAATGCAAGCTATTTTGAGCTGCCCGCTCCTATTCAATGCCCTGCAGAGCCAGACTCTTGTGTATTATGGTGCTGTCCTGTGTTGTCAAGACTTTCACTGACAATCCGTTTGTTGTGACTGAACTCTTGGGAACTTTTGAACGTCATCACCTTTCCAAAGTTACCAGACTCTAATGTCAAAGTGTTGCTTTCAATGCCCAATGTTTGATTCTACAAACTTTTCACAGTCCTGTGGTATACTCAACAGAGTGGATTTTTGTGCAGCTCCAAGGGTCATTGATGAGCATTTTTGGTCCATTCTTAAGTTTGAACATTTTACCTTGGATTATTATGTGGAATTTGCACTTACAAGAGGTGAGGACTGTTGAAACTGTTAAATTTTGAAGTTAATGGAGTCTGGTCTTTTATTGAAAATCGTTTTGTTTTTTGTATAAATCATGAACATCAGAATTGATTGCAGAGATTCTGACTGAAGAGTTCCTTTTGTTATGAATGATTTTTTTTTTTTTTTTTTTTTTTTTTTTTTTTTTTTTTGTTACAAGGGTGATGATACATGTGATGATGAAGAAGTTTCAGGAGAATTCTCAACACTCTGCTTAGTGCAAATAAACTGCTGAATGACAATTGTTTTGTTTAAATTGTTTTATACTTCAGGCTCAGTTGCAGATTGCGCATCTTTATGTACTGTACTGTATGCATTGTGCCAAAACTGAAAAAAAAAAAAAAGGAGGGAAATGTCAATTGAATCATATGATTGATGATAATGCATATAATGCAAGGAACTTTCACTTTTGATGATGCTTCACCCATTTTGCAGACCTGTTGAATTGGAAAGACATAAGGTTTCATAAAACAACTATCAGCAGAAGTTTTTGACATTACAAAATATAATTGCTGGAAATTTATACTGTAACAGTTGACCCTTATCCATTTTGTTTACAAAATCATAGACTTATAAAATACACACACATTGGCCTGTCTTGAGGGTCTTTAGACATTGAATGATTTCGTGCTTTTTTTCTTTCAAAAGTTATTTAATTGGCTGAGAGTCTGTAGGCAATGCCCCGTCTGCAATATAATTGAAAGAAAAATGGTACAATGTATGATGGCACTGGTGCAGTCTGGTATAAAGCTTACGAAGGGGTTACCCTTTCTCCTTTACCTGTCTCTCCCCTTTAAATATCCAGGGGTGACCTTATTGCTTCCATACTTACATGGTACTCTGGTGATGTAAAATAGGATATATCTCACAGAATACATGTCTTTCCCCATCTCCCCACCCCATCCATTTTTTGTTTTTCATTTTTATAATGCAAACTTTATAATTAACGTGATCATCATTGAATGTGTGTTTGCAGGCCCGTTGTACGATCTCCACATTCAAGTCCAGGAACACGTTTGTTGTAAAAAAAAAAATAAAAAAAATAAAAAAATTCCTGCTCTTTACTGAAGGCATAGTATATGTGGCCCCCTCTTTTATTTGCCCCCCCCCCCTTTGATACCACTTTGATATTTTAAAGAATTGAAGGTTAAGTGTTACTTCAAGTAATCAAAGCAAGATTTCTTCTCTTTGACAGTGTAGCAAGAGGGGAACATACAAAAAACACATTGTACATCTTAAGGGTTTCCTATACAAAAAACACATTGTACATCTTTAAAAGGGTTTCCTGTAAATTCTGCACAGTATTTGTTTGAGACATTCTTCTTTTGTCAAGATAGAAAGTGTAGGGTGAGCTTCTGATTACAATAGACACACACACACACACACACACACACACAAATGTTGCGAGTAGTCTCATCTACAGTCTCTTTTTTTTTTTTGTCTGTTTTTTCTTCAACATAATGATTATTTGAATGGTACAGCTGTGATAGGACCAGACTGTATAAATCACATTTTCATACATATGCTATCAGAAGAAAATGTCATTTCAAATTAGAGATGGTTCATACTCATCATACATGTACGTACGTAATGTCTACTTGCAATGTAACTGAAATTAATTGACATTGTATGGGGCCTTACACTTATGTAGTGCTTTGTATGATTACATTTTTGTAGTAAACCTTTATGTATTGGTTGTCACTCTACTTTTTAAATGTATCCCATTAATGGAACAAAAAAAAAAGAACATGCTGTATGGAGTAATGAATGATCATGAATACATTTATTTAAAGATAATACTTGAATTTTACAGTAGATGAATAGATAACTTCTAAATTTTTCATACAACTTTTCATCCACATTATGTCATTTATCAGCAGTATCAATTATCATGAAATTGGTAACCACTGTAGACTTAACTGAGACTTTCACTTCGCAGTGTCAGCCAGGACAAACTAGAAGACTAAAAAATCCTACATTGCACATCCCCAATAGCTATTTGAACAAATCCTCAACCTCTTTACACTACCAACATCTGATTTGTGTGAGAAAAGGATTATCACGCTGTCCTGCTCAAAGGACTGATGTGGTAAATAGTTATCCACGCAGAGTAGTGTGTATTAAGCCTCTCAGTGCCAGCTCCTTCAAGAACCATAATATCTCATTGCAGTTTTGCCAGTGGTAAGGGGAGACTTAAGTAGTGTAGGCATCTTCTGATGCCGCCAATCCTGGAGTAGAGTGGGAGAAGTGGTCTACTGGGGAAGGAAGAGACACACTCTGCTGTTTGCAAGGAAGGAAGTGGGATAAAACGTGCTAACACAAACACAGTCAGGATGTCCAAGACTGGTTTTCCTCAAGTTTGTATATCCAAGGAATAAAGGGAAAGATATTAAATGACCATCTGCCAGGTATTACACATTTACGGTAATGCAACTTTGGCAGTTTGAATGTACACTAGGTGTCTCAATACGCACAGCTCTGGTAGAAGAATCAGGAAACACTGTTAAGACGGAAAGGGTGAAGTAAGTACAGTTGAACCTCTCGTATCCGGACAAGTCGGGACCGGGGCTCATCCGGATAAGGGATTTGGCCGGATACGGGAGACTCAATGCTTTGTACATGTACATATACATACACATGTACTGATGAAGCCCATTGTAGTACCACATGTAGTAATGTGTATACTGCAACCTTTTCATTGTTACATTTGGGGATGTTTCGGGATGTTGAAATGTCTGAAGGTAAGCAATGTGGAAGGAAATTTGATGCAATGTATGTTAATCATATTGGAAGTAATATGTAATTCATGTGTGTTTGGGTAGGAGTTCTCAAGGAGTTGAGAATCCCCCTTTCTTCCCGTAATTATTAAGAAAATATCACGGCGAGATTGCGTCCGGATAATAGAGAGATCCGGATAAAGGGAGGCCGGATAATAGAGGTTCAACTGTATAAATGGTTGAATTGATCATGAATTCTGTACTGTATATTATATAAATGTAGCTGTTATTTTCTCGTAAGAAGGGAAAATGTCGATTCGTTCTTTGTTTTTGTTTTTTTGTTTGTTTTTTCTTTTTCTTCTTCTTCTTCTCTTCTTCTTCTTCTTCTTCTTACTCCTGCAGTTACTATGCATTGTAAGTGCCATGATGGGCTTGAGCACCATAATGCTTCTGGAAAGAAATTATAACTCTTTAACTGTACGTGTAGAAGTAGAACTTAACCTGTTGAGGAGGAGTCCTAAGTATACTCTGGCAGGTGTCTATGGGAAATGTGTGTTGTAGCAAAATCAGTCCGTCCTCAACGTGTTAATTGCAGAAAAAGTATGAAAGAATTAACAAGGTGTGATTATTTCCAGGTTGTTATTTGTGCCAAGTACACATTTTTGGAATACTTCTCCACCCCCCTTTCTCTCAGGCGTTAAGTACCTTTTGTATGTTAGACAATCTGATGACAAGGCTGATTTTTTTTTTTTTTTTCAGTGTGTATGCTAAAGCTGCTCAATGATATTGTCGCCTGAAATGCAATACTTGAATGAGTATTAAATGACCAATGTATTAAAAAAAAAAAAAGTTGGTAAAGCTTGAACATGTGGGCTGTGCTCTATTGATGACCAGCCTACCGTTACCATTTTTTGTGCTACGACAGAGAAAAGCTCTAGGCATTTGTTTTAATATGCAACTTGAAGTTACTTTTCACTTTGACATAGTCTACATTGACCAAGTTGTGCCAGAAATGTTTGATAGGTGTACTGCCCACAATATTCTTGTAATGTGTGAAATATAAAGCTCTTGATCGATTTTGAGGAACAACCAGGAAAAAATATATATTCATGCAGAGTTTCCATTGTGTTTCACCAACAATTACAAGGAGATACTACATTGTAGACTGTGAAGGCAGAAGGACCACAGCTTTATGTAAGTTCCCAGTTAGCTACATGTATAAAAGACATTTGGACTTTGCATGTATAGGCCCAACTGGTGGCTTTAGGATACTTTTGAAAATGTTTAATTGGTATACTTGACAGTATTTGATTCAATACATAAGGTGCAAGTCATACATCTGGTGCAGGTCCCGAAATATTTTAGTTCCCATTTCTTTCATGAGTAGCCATATGTATGCATACTGTTATGTAGAACTTGCATTTTGCAGGCTGTTGTGAGATGCACAATTTATATAAAAAGTAAATGAGGCTTCAAACTCTTTTTCACTTTACCATTCAGCCAATCAGAGGCACATTTCCTGTTTTTAGGGAAGTAGTCGAGATTGAAATTCCTTCAGCGTCCTTATCAGATCTACATGTATGGTTATTTTGATTCCGTGTTTGGCAGTTAAGTATTGCAGGATTTTGAATTTGTGTGTAGTGGGGAAGTGACTGGTCCATGTTAACGGCCGGAAATGACCTTCTAACCGCCACGTGGCCTTTGACAAATTGCAAAATTTGTTTTTGCGGCAGTTAAACTTGGTTGTCACATACCACTCCTGAATGTTAATTCTAAGCTGTTTGGATGTAGACCTCAGTTCTGTCATTAGTCATAACTTTGATTGATGACCCGATGTATTGTCATGTCACTGACTGCAAATGACCATACTAATGTGTGTTTACATCCCTTTTTGACATTGACACAATGACTGATGTATAACATGGCCATGTTGGTGTGATTTTGTCTTTCATTGTTCATATCAATGCTTGATGATAGCAAATTACTGAATACGTCATATTTTTTGTTGAGGTTTTATTTTCATTGAATTTCGCAAGTTTGGTGCTATTTGGGAATGTAGCAACACATGAAAATGTGAACTGTGATCCCGACATGAAAGTGATGCGCACACGTATAGTAGATTTCTCTTTTCATTACTATACTCCATGATCACGAATTCAACTGCTCGGCAAGTCCCGATCCGCGAAACATTTATAGCCTTGCTTTTACGTGTTTGGCATTGGATAGTAGTCATTCTGGCCCCCACCACTTTATAATACAAACTTTATAAAATTATACTCTTTCAACTCCAACTACCGTACATGTAGAATTGTTCAGCAGAAAGGGGTGGAGGCACTAGAGACAATGTCTACACCACATTTGTCGTTTCACCTCTGTGGAATGATGTTCAGAGCAACAAACATTCTTTATGTGGTTATGAGCAGTCATTGAAGTGCTGATGCATACAACAGTTGTAAGACTGCACATTTTTTTTTTTTTTTTTTTGTAGACATTTAACATTTTTGGATAGTTACATGTGGGAACCAGTTTGGAGAAATGTCTGTAGATACTTTATACCAATTTACCATTGGGTAAATATAGCTGTATAACTGTATAACTGTATACTGGGTCTTGAAATAAACAGGGACAGAGACAGCGTATTTCAAATTGAAGCAGAAGTGGTAAATTGGTACCCTTAAAAAGAAGTCATGTTGCTCACATTATCATTGGAAACATTATAGTGTTAAACTCTGAATGCTGAAATTCTTATCAATCATGTTGAGAAATACTATGTTAATAGATTAACAAATCAAAAATAGCAGTGCAAAAATCATGCCATCATAGCAAACATGTAAAATTCCACAGAAAAGAGTAGAAACACCCACCAGATTTCTTTCTTCTCCTGCACACAGGGCATTGTTGATACATGTTTATGTGGGGGTTTTTTTTTCCTCATTAGTAATACATACAGTGTACCTTATCTTTTGCTTTATAATAGCAACCAAATGAGGGAAAAACACACCTATATAAAAGACAGGTTCCTGGTTGCTTCCTCCTATAACATTTGTGCTACAATTGGTATATACATTTTTTACAGACTTTATCATTGTCTTATTCAATGATGCAGTCAGTAATGAATTATGTTCTTCCTCATGTTTAAAGAGGAATTGCTAGCTGTAATGTATGACTTTTAATAATGCAGCAGCACACATTTTGTATGCCGCTAGAGCAGCAAGTGTCTACTTGCACACTGTACTCTACACTTTCTAAGTTGTGTGCACGATTACTGTGAAAGTTAAATTAGTTACACTTTTGTAACTTTTAGGAATCACCAAAGTGATATGTATCTACAATTACAAGTGTATTTTGTAGATATTTCTGGCATATCTGCCACTTTAATCTACCTTCCTTCATACAAATTTTGCATTTCTAAATTTTTGCAAAGTTTTTGTAAAGACCAAATTTTCATCTTCTTGAATTGTAACAAGTAAAAATGTTGTGATTGCCCTTATGCAATAATTAATGTGAGATACATGTATCTAAGGCCATGTGAGTGCTGTCAGCTCATTTACTAGTAAAGCCTTTAAATGTACTGTGAATGACCTGTGAGAGACACAAGTATCACATTTCTGGGATAACATTTGATACTCTGCATACAATTGTGGTACTATTGAAACTGTTTACTTTGAGCAATTTTTTTTTTTTCGACTTTAATGAAACATTCTCTGATCTCTTCGTTGTTGGATTTTCTCCCAGGATAGAAAGTTTGATTGATCAAGGAAGGGATTTTTAGATTTAGACCAGTACAAAGGATTTACACTCGGTATGAATGAATGTTCAGGGCAAGACTGAACCTTGTGTGCAACAAAGTCAATAAATATCATACATGTAGCTTGTGTTTTATATTGCTTATTTAAGAAAGTAACAGCATTGAAATTGTCGAAGTCTATTTCTTTTTTTTTTGTGCATATATGCCTGAATATTTTCATAAGGAGTTTAAGGACTGGCATGTAGTATTCCAACATGCTTTTGTTTTAATACTCTAAAGCTACACTGTACAACACCTTCCTTTTATTCTACTGTACTGTTCCAGAACCTCCTTGAACTTACCATGTACCGGTAATTTATTTTTTCTTCAGCTGTGTTTTGTATGCTGTATGCCATGAATTGGTCCTGTCAACCGATTTGCAGTCCGAGCAACCTGAGAAACTGGTGTTGGTTACTGAGATCAGTCTACCAAGGCCCCGGGGGAAGTGGGATTCCCAACTCCCTGGTCCTCCCCAAATGAATTTGTATGCAATGCTCACTCTCCTTTCTGGACTAGTGCAACAACAGTGTCACATGACCTGCTGATGACTTGTATTACCGTTTAACCTGCAATGTATCCAGCCTAGTGACGTGGAAGTTGTCGGAAGTGGCCAGCTGATACAGTACTGACTAGTACTGTATGTCCTGGTGTGTAGGCCTTGTTCACATGGGAACCAGAATGCAAACGTGCTATACACAGTACATGGTCTATGTTATATAATAGTTTTACTGGAGTGTGTCACATTGATCAGTGGGAGCCATTTCTACTATCCATCATTTTTGTGTTGATTGTACCTTTCAAGTTCAGAATTTACTGTGTCATATTATGTGGATTACTCGTATACAGTTAATATCCTGGTGCCATGTGTATTTAATGTTGATGTGGCCAACAAATTTCAGAGTGACTGGACTGCAGTGATGGACCTTCCTATCCAGTAAAGTACACTTGTATAGACTTGGTTTGTTTGGTAAGTTTGTAACTTACTGATGTAACTGGGAGAAGCAATGATTTCCCTGTACTGTATGTCGTGATTGTTGTGAGTTAGAAGTTTGATTACAAATGCACAGTATTTCTTTTGATATTTTATTTCAGTACCTTTAAAATGTGTAAATTCTCAGTTGATATGTTTATGTTGCCTCTCTAAAAGTACAATATACGGGAGAGTGTTACAAAATAATATTGCTTCATCATCGCAGTCTACATTTATGGATACTGATATCATGTGCGAAAGAGGATATTTAGATGTACAGCTTTATATGTTGTACATATAGGATGTAAATCATAATTCCATACTTTCTGCAAGATGAGAACTAAAGTAGTATGGAATTTTCCCCAAAAGTTTTTCCCATGTCCCTCCTCCCCCATTGTACACGTATTGTACACATACACACACACACACACACGCACTTTCCAGAGAACCTCGTACAATGCATCGTAAGTGTCGTGTGAAAGAATATATTTCAGATATTACCATTTCAGTCTTGCTGTTGGCTTTAAAGGGATGGTACAGTATTGGTGGAGATGAAAATTGGGCTTTAACTTTTTTGTGAGATACCAAGAAAACACTTATGAAATAGTACAGAGCATACCATTTTAAAAAGAATTCAAAGTTTATTTGATGAAAATAGCATTTTAAATAGCTGAAACATCCAAAAACAAAGTAAAACAAAATGATTGTAATAAAATGTGGGTCCCACACTTTAATAGGATTGCTCTGTTTTGGATATCTCCGCTATTTTGAAGTCAATTTTCATCAAAAAAAGTTGAAATCCTCATGGAATTACATGCTCTTTCATATTTCATAAGAGGTTTCTCACTATCTCACCAAAAAATGATAAAAAAATGAAGTTACACTGTAATTCTCAACCAGAACTATAAGATCCCTTTAAGCCTTATGCAAAAGTGAGAAAGGGGTAGGTTTCTTCATGAAATGAAGTTTTCATGAGATTCAATATGTGTACACCACAAATTAGGATTTCCTCCCAAATATCGTGGTCATAAGACCAGGATGGCTATTTTGAGGTCTTTTTGTTTGTTTCTGATACACGTATGTATGTTTGTTTCTTTAATGTTGCAGCATTTTTCCCTCAACTATGTAAAATTTTTAGGTGAATTTCAAGCAAGTGTTTGATTTATTGTGTTATGCAATTACAAACGAATAATTAATGGTGACTATGAAGGTTTATTTTGAGTTTGATCTTTGCTATTTCAGAATGCAACATTTACCAAATCACTTTAGAACTATCTGAAGAGGTATCTTTTGCTTGTTTGCATGGAAAGTAAAGGCATTTGCTTGTCTGCTGTTTTCTACCTGCTTTTCAAGCTTTTGACACATGATATTGAACACTTTGCATAATTTCATGATTGGTGACATATACTCGAAACTACAGTCTGTGTGTGTCACGGTCTTGAATTAAATTGTTAATGAAGGAATTTTTAAATGATTTTTAAAGTTCATGAGAGATGGCAATGGCCCATCTTGGACAAAGAATGAATGTGGGCAAAATACACCAACCGTGAGTGCACAGATGGAATTTGCCATTTTAGTTTGTTGTGGTACAGCTGTAGGCAGGTATGGCACTTGGCACAACCACATTGCGCTGTATGAAAACACGACTTGGGTAGTTTTTAACAGAGATTGAACATAGAGAAAACGCCCCTGCTACACGCCCACTGAACACACAAACACAAATACACATGACACTGCTGTTGTTTTGTCCCGCAAGAGAGGTTGGCGCAAATTTGTGAGCAGACCTGTACAACAGCTGTGTGCAAGCATGTGAGCTCCAATGTACTGCATATGTACATGTACCGTAGGAATGACTTTTTTTGTATTACATCATGGGAGGGTTTGTACTTTTAACGTAATGCAACCATAATCTAAGACAATGCACTACACAATACGTATTCAGGATTCACAATGTATTCACAATTTGAACATATAAGTACAATGTAAACTCACAATGAGGAATTTTTAAAGGAAGGCAAGTGAGATTGAAGAGTGCTCTGCTACATTTAGATGGTAACATGGAGACGAGATTGTAGAATCTGTATCAAAAACATTTGATAACGACACCTCCATGTAACCTTGTTGCGTATGCTTTAAAATACAATTACAAGCTTTGATATTTCAAAGAACTTGCTTCATTTTTCATCCATCATTTGTATAGTGATAGGGCATGGAACTTGTCATGGACAAACAAAATGAAATAATATGTGCATACACCTGCTACTGTAGAGGTGATTAACTTGAAATTTTAACGCAGATGTGTGTACTGTATATGGGGCTATTTGATTTTCTATAATCAACCAAAATAATTTGAGTCTGTCAAATATGATTTTGGTGAAACTCTAATTGCACATTTCAAGTGTGTGTTGGTTTTTTTTTTTTTTCTTATTTGGACACATAATAGGTACAAAAATGTGGAGGCTTGTAGATTTGTGTGAGCTTCTAAATGTGTTCTCGGGCTTTAACCTTTGAAAACAATGAAAAGTGAAAGTAAGGTATCAGTTGAATTAGTTCTTCCATGAAGAAACTGCAGGGTACCTTGATCTAGCGATAACATTATTGGCTAATCATGGACTTTGAACCAGTGAAGCAAAGCAATACTGGGTGAAACAACACACACATTTAATTTCAGTGAAAGCGTGCCTACGAGTGTTGTGTACATGCTGCCCTATAATGGATGTTGCGCTGCCACAAGGACTCTTGGTCTGTAGGGTTTGTTGCAGCAACATTTTGGTAAGAACATTTTAGGAAGTTATCAATAATTATTGTCATTTAATGATGGACAGTCACTGTATCTTCATGAAGTTCTCCCATGCTGTTCTGATTTGTACCCCCCCCCCTATTAATTGTAAGTTTGTACACTTCAATCTAATAATGGATATTATGTGTAGCATGTTACCAGGAAGTTAACAACTCCACTTTCTGCATCAGATAGGTGAGATAAACTAAGCATTTTGCATTCACTTCCAGGAAGAAGCAAAAGAGATACCAGATAATCTGTCCTTGCCTCCACGATATTGTACCCCCCCCCCTGATTACTTTCTTTTCTTTTTAATAACTGGTTCACATTTCAATAGCCAAATTCACAAACAGGTACTATCATGGTTGTTGTTGTTGTTGTTGTTGTTGTTGTTGTTGTTGTTGTTTTTTTGCATTGTGTTCACAAATCATTTTTTTTTAAAACAGTTACCCTGGTAATTTCAGGCATTTATGAACAGAACTGAGCACTGATTTTTGGGGTGGTCAGCACAGGGAAAAGGGAGAGGGAGAGATGCCTCGTTGATCAGTTTTCATTGAGCAATCTATAACATCTTACTATTTAAAGGGCAAGTTGTTTGTGCTTACTTCTTTCGCATGGACACTGTGTGATGTCAGCAGCTATCAGGTAGATCTGCTATGGTCTCTGACCCACCTTGTTTATAGCTGGCTTCATGAGGCATACTCCTGTAGTGTTCACACATGTATAGACATTGGAGGAGAAAACCAACATCTTGTGGGCTTTCTCTGATACCTTTTGCACATAATCATGGATGTGGACAATACAGTGTGCTACAGTACCGTCAGTTGTAAACTACTGATTCTACAGCTGAATACATTGTATGACTTGATGAGAATTCTTAGGATTATTTTTGTAATATCATATGGATGATAGCAGCATAAGAACAGTGCAAGTTTGTTTGTTTTTTTGTTTGTTTGTTTGTTTTTTTAAATACGTACAGCTTGTACATGACCATATGTCATTATTTGTGCTCATGATACATTGTGTATATCGACTCATAAGCTCACTTTACCTCCCATACAAGCTGCGGGCACTGTGTGTTTCCTTGTGCGTACACTATGTAAAAGTGTGTGGATATCCCACACCTCTACCCACTTTCAGTCACATGTACAGACCTATGTAGAAGGCATGTTTGAAAACTGTAGGTGAAAACTTTAAAATAGAAATTGGTGCTTGAAGTAGTGTAGACAATTCCTAGTGCTACATAAACATGATCTCTTTGGTCTTTCTTTAGTATTTGGTGTAGATGCAGTCAGTCTGACTCTAAAGAACTGGGAATACTATGGAGTGGGAAGGCTGGCCCAGCTTTGATATATATGTGAGAATCCCCATTTTTAAAACGAATTGTACAGCTTTATCACTAATCTCTGTGTTTCAAGTAAATACACAGCTGAGAAATCTTTTGTAATATGACTTGATTGGAGTCAGCTGTTTCCGATGTGTAAACTTCGATGCACATATTCACTGACTGGTACTATACTTCATATATAAAATTTGTGGTTTTCAAATGCAATGGTGGCAGCGAAATGAATTGGGCAATCCATTAATCACTTTGCTACTGGGTCTTTAAACCACCAAAACCAAAAGGGTTTTCAGATTTAGGGACAAGTGTGAACATAGCAGGTATAGCTACAGATGGTGAGTTCATGGTCGACAGCTGTTTACCAAGATGCACATGCAGCAGCCCCAAGTAATGGGCAAGTAATCGCACTTGACGTAGCCTTGAAAAACAGACCCAAAGGGGTCATGAAGCAGTGGGTCTTTGGTCAATCATTTTGCAAAAGACTTGTCAGGTGGAGGCCTGGCACTTTACCGATGAGTAAAAGTGAATTTGATATACATGTATACTGCTGTGTCCAGTCTTTCAGCTTCGGGCTTTTGGTAATGTCTTTAGGTGACATAAAAAGCAGAGATTGAGATGGTTGGTTTATATCATAATTATGCAGAAAAACAACAATGTTCTCTCTAAATAACCTACTTACTTTTGTTATGCATTATAGAAACGGTGTCTCAGATAGAAGACTATGAGTAACCTTAACATACAAGACAAGGTCTATGTATCCCTGCAATGAAAATGATTCCAACCTGGTCCACTCCAAACAGTCTCTCACTTCAGTTACATCTCTGATGTCAGGCCAGCTGTTGGTGCACCATCTATCTGCTCTGATTTGTGGAGGGCAACATAGGTACTATACATCCAGTGTAGACACACAGTCAGCTTTTTACTTTTCGTCCTGCATTGGTAGCAGAAATCAATATTGGGTGTCCCAGTCAGAGCAGTGACTGCAATGTGTGGTGATTTGTGCGAGGAAATATGATTGCTGGGATTCGGTGGCTTTGTCCCGCTGCCAGACTGGACGAGTGATGCAGGGATGGCACCGTCAGTGAACATCTGGCTACTTTTAGTCCAGTAGATATGGTTTGGATTACAACTGTCCCATGGATGTAGAGGATGAAGGTACACATTAGTTTGTTTGTTTGTTTTGTCTTTAAAAGTGAAATTTAAGATTGCCCTCATGTGGACCATGGATGTGGGCCTTGCCTCTTGTGCATGTGTGGCTGTTGGTGTGTGTGTGTTTGTGTGTGTGTGTTTGTGTGTGTGTGTGTCTTTGTGCGTGTCCGTATCTGCCGACCAATCCTATCTGCCTATTCTACAGTGTCCATGATTTGCTTGTTTGTTGACACGGACTGTCCTCCACAATGATAGCAGTGTTGTGGCCACTGGCTTTCTCATACTTGGCCACATACAGTACATTTAGGTTTATCCTGGTACCCAAGTACTTGGAAATCAGTGGTAATATAAAGTTGAAGCCAAAGCATTCCATTTTTTTTTTTTTGTTGTTGAAACTTTGCGTGAGAAGGAGATAAGATACAACACTGCAAAACTGGTCATTGACCTGATGATAGGATGCCATGTCCATACAAAAAAAGAAAGAAAAGAAATGGGGTGGAAATTATACCAAAAGCAGAAATTTGTCATCAAACTACGTATGACTGAATGGTATGCCCAAGTGCAAACTACATGTTGGCTTTAATACCTGGTAATGTTTTTACTGGTACTAATCTGTCAGTGTCAAGGAAGTACTGCTCACATTTATCATTATGTGGAGACCTTGACTCTGATTTCATGAAAGATGTTGGGATAGTAGTTTTTACATGAATGGTAGCAATAGCTAGTCGGGAAGCAGTATTCTCGTTATTACCATTACCATTGTCGTAGCAGCAAGAGTTGATATCATAGTGACTTTTTATGAAATAAAGTCGAGGATATCCAAGCCATTGATATTACACTGTTCAATTGAAGTCATTGGCTTGCTCTACCCCCAACAAAGAGGTGCCAATATTATAGGTGTGCAATAATGGTTAAAATTACCCTTGGGCTCTCCCAATGAGGTATCTTCCACTCAAGTGTGAACATCGAATGCATGAAGCGATTGTAGTAAATTGCATTTTTAAAGGCCAGGTGAAGTTAAACTGTGTTTGCCTTTTTTTTTTAGTTCGGCTTCAATATTTATTTTGTGTGTGTGTGTGTGTGTGTAGCTTATTAGTATTCACAGTACTGCTGTCAGTTGATGGTGTCAAAGAAATTAATCATTCCTCATTTCAGCAGAGAATATATTCCAAAGGTGCACAATATTTCTGTTGAAAACCCTTTTTCTGCCCTGTCATCTGTCAACATAATTACTAAATTACAACAGTAAGGGCTGTCCTCTATAATAGATTCCATGAACCATTAGCAATTAGTGGTATTAAATTCTGAAAATGTAAATGTGAAAAAAACATCTTTTGGGAGGATTCCCCCCCCCCCCCCAATTCTGGTAATTCACTGCAGACAGTTAATGGAAAGATGGGATGAATTTAATGGTGCAGTGTCATACATTTGTATTATAATGGATGGCAATGAATGGGATACCAGGGAATATTGCACAAGTTTGTGCTGGCCAATATTGCACAAATTGAAGGTGAGGGCAATGTTTGCCCAATGAATGCAATATTCCCTGGTATTTCATGAATTAAAAGCCATCCAATATAATCATCATTATATTAATAACCATCATTTAGAGAAGATATATTAAGCTGTAAAATGTCCCATACTTCTACAAGACTTTGAGGTTGACTCTGCACTGAAAAAGAATCTAATGACTTGCACCTGTGTAGCAAGATGTTTGCGCACTTGTGACTTACAACACACTTTCACACTTTAAATAGTACAGTAGCAAGCATTCATGTGCTCAGCAAGCAATCGTGCAACAGACATGACAGAATATGGTGTATTATTGCACAGCCACTAACAACAGTAGCCTATGGAGAATTTACATATTGAATACGTTCTCATATTGCACACTGAAAGTCAAGCGGACAAGAATGTGTGTTTTTAATGCGCTGCTAAAGCATCCCTATCATTGTAGAGAAATGTATTTGAGGATAGGAAAGTGAAACCAGACATGTCTTGGCCACAGATGGCATGGGATATACAGTAAAAGTGTGCATGAATACCTTGGACAATGTATGATACGTGGTTAGTTTGAGTGGAAATCCACACTGTGTTTAAACATTGGTGGATTAAATGGTGCATGATCAAGCAAACGGAATGGTGGCAGTTTCTTCAAAAGTGGAAAGACTGCAGTGAAAGTTTCAAAATTTTGAAGCTCTAGCTTAATTCTGTTTCGTTTTGTTTTCCACAGAGAAGTGCTATTGGTTGCAAATGATTTAATGCTAATTGAATGAGGTGATGGTGTCATCACCTTACATCTCTCACATTGGTGTGTGCACTGGCACATTAAAAAAAAAGTACTTTGGTTAATTATTCAACATATGTGTACTGCCTCATCTACTGAGTATTTGTTAGATTGTGAAAATAAATTTACTAATTTGATTGGGAAATGGACATTGTATGTACTGCAGATTTGGCTGCATATGGGAGTCCTTTCAGGTCATGTTTTTTGGTCATTCACATTCATGCTGTGTGCAATTGTCAGAAATTGATGAAAAGTTAGTAACTAATCTGGAGTTGCCATGGTTTCAGGGAGTGCTCGAGTGGTCTGCGCACCAAGAGCATGGGACATGGAGTTTCAAGCACCCGAAAAGAGGATCTTAACCTGTTGAGGACGAGTCCCGAGTATACGCTTGTACTCGGGCAGGTGTCTATGGGAAATGTGTGTAGTAGCAAAATCAAACCGTCCTCAATGGGTTTAAAAGTAGGAGCAGTGTGTTCAGATGGATAAGGCCCTTGAGTTGTACATGAGAGATCCCTGGTTCAAAGTCTGTGCGACATATTCTCTCTTGGACGAGATGTCATAGGGTACCTTTCTTTGTCCCTCTTGGCTGAGGTGTGAAAACTAGGTACCTTGTAGTTCTGGGATAATGATAATGGCAAGAGAACAGTGTATACACTAGAGTGGCTGTTATAACCCAGAATAAATGATTGTTATGAAGGTCAAGCTGGAAATGTGCTTTGATCTTTTCAGCATATTTTATTTTGAAAACAAAAACAGTTTTCTTTGCTATAATTGTTGAAGTTTTCAAGGCACCCCAGTTTGATATGCTTTATTTTTCTGATTTTATTTCCACAGCATCAACTTTTCCCAGCTGCCCAATGTAACTACAGGGCCTGAAATCACTGCAGCCAATTTCAGTGACCACTTCCCGGACACTTCTGTTCCAGGTAGGAAAGAATCAGACATTTATTTATTCGAGTGTGCTCTAAACATTCCTACTTCCTTCCTTGTTATTCTTCTCTGGCTGCAAACCAACAATAATGCTGCCTTGAATATCTTTGTTTGATTTAGGTTTTTTTGTTTCTTTGTCTCTTTTGTATAACCATTTCTCCCTTTGCTCTGTGCATTTATCTGCGACTAGAATCTATTGTCATTGAATTACTTGCATTATGCTAGTAATAATACATAATGTATGTACAGTGTAGTGATATAAAATTGAAAACATTTATATTTTATAAAGGGTATTATTGTCAAGACTATTGGCTTTTATAACTGCATCATGTTGTATTCTTACCACAGAGAGAAATAAAGTTTCTTTCACATAAATTGATTGAGAAATTATTTCAGTGAATGTGATGCCACACAATTTTTATCTTGTCTGAAGAGGTCAGTTTTATGTAGTTTATTCAATGTGTTGCCTCTATATATGTCCCATGTTTTGATTTGCAGACCAATGCATAGGAAACTCTTAATAGGCACACTGCCATGATAATTATGTTGTTCTGATAACATCTAGTACATTTGAGACCCAGAGTAATGAATTAAGTCACCCTCTTTAATGACCCCTTTGACTTTGATGTTACTTTGCAATGTATAGTTTCAAATTTTTAATTTGTTTACCATGAAATGTATTTATTCAGGATATTATGTCACTGGTACAATGAATGTCTGATATCTAAACCCAGTGTTTGTATGTGCACATTTGCACGTTTCCATGTCGCATTAATGTATTTGTTAACCTTTTTTTCTATCTGTTTTGTTTTATTTCCTGCTGAGAGGAGTAATAGGAAATGGGGTCGCTATGAGTGCTGATCTGTTAAGGGAATGGAAGGCACGTGACAATTTGAACGTCTGCTTTTCGTTTGAAGATTTAAAATATATTTCATATTATAGGCCTTTGTTTCATTGCTAAAGATAACCAGAACACAAACAAAACAACAGTACAATGTGGCAGTTACAAAAAGAACAAAGAGAAACATACAAGCTATACAAAGCTTATGGATAGGGCATGAATAAATTTTCTTTCACCAAGTGATGTTTCCAACTAATGTGGTATGGATGTTGTGGGATGAGTTGCTATGGTAACACTCTTTTGTTGTGGTGGTATTGTGTTATTACAGCCATACAGAAGGTAGGAAGTGGCAGGATGTCGCCGGTCAGAGCACACACCATGAAGGAGTATGAGCAGGTAACTTTTTTTTTTATTATTATTATTATTTGATGGTTCATACAATGCATTTTCCTGTCTGTCTTTTCTTTAATCCCCCACCCCCTTCCCTGGTACAGTTCTGATATATTGTTTTATGTATTCTGATTATTCACTTATCAATTTCTTGTTATCCCCCCCCCCCCCCCCCCCCCCCCCCCCCCGGAAAAAAAAAGAGATAATAAGTGAACAAATAATTAAATGAATGAATGAATGAATGAATGCTCAAAATTATTTCTACAGTTGATACATTACAGTTGAGTTAAAAAAATTACCTTGAAGTTATGTATTGGGAATTAATGTGATAATTTAAATTATGCACAGAATTCTAGAGGTTTGTTGATGTGTACAGTTTATATGTGCAAAGTTTTAAGAGAAAGTGAATACCAGGTATTAGGTGTTCAGATTATTGCCAAGACACTATAAATCTTTGATTGAACAGTTGAATAGTTGACATACAGTTTTTAAAGTAAACACACATCTGCCCCCCCCCCCAAAAAAAAAAAAAATGATAGAAAACAAATTGAGACAGATTGCATAATTATTCTTTGTAAGTATGTCTGTTTACATGACAATTGAATGAGAAGTTTGCAAAATAATGCTTGAACACTTGCCATAATTGTAGCGAAACAACAGAGAGAAAAAATATATTTTCTGATGAATGTGATTGCCTGTTTTTATCAAACAGCAAATCTCAGAGCTGAAGAAGGAGAACTTCAGCCTGAAGCTGCGAATCTACTTCATGGAGGAGAGAATACAGCAAAAGTTTGAAGACAATGATGACATTACCACAGTAAGTCTCAAAGCCTTTAATGGGGAATTTTTCTAAAATGGGTTGTATTGTGAGGATTCAATGAATGCAGAAACATTATAGTACACATCCATGAAGTTTGAGGAAAATCAGGCACTTTCTTCAAAAGTTTATGAGTTTTAGTTATGAGCTATACGTATTTCTGGACAAGATGACTACAAAAATATGTGATATTACAGTAGGGTGATGATATTCAAAGAAGATTCAAAGGGAATAATATATCATGTTTTGATTTTTCTAGCATAATGAAAGAACACTTGGCGCGTATTTTCCTCTCTCTGAAGCAGGGGAATAATGTTACCCTCAATATGAATGTCAGTAACAAGTCAGGAATGGGAACTTCATCACTTTTCATTATAAAAAAAAGTTACATTTTGTTGAATTCTCTTTCTAATGTCTTTATACCATTACCCTCTGTGTATACTAGAAGTGCATTCTCACAAGCACTCTGGTATATGTTGTCATTCCCACAGTGTAGAAATAATCCTCCTTTATAGTCATATTAATCCAAAGGGGTCCTGGGAATGCGCAGGAGGAAGTGCCAACTTATGACGTCTCAAAGTGATGTGTGTGACAAGAAAAGGCACAGAACCCATCATTTCTATAAAAGGGGGGCAATCATTTGCCCATGGCATTGATCATTGTATTGACATTGTATAATATGCAGTGGAATTACCAGTGGTAATGACAGATTAAAGGGAAGTTGAAAACACAAAATTAATGGATAAGTGACAGCCCAAAACACTTCCAAATAATCCAGTGTTTCTCGGACACTTACATTGTAATGCATGCATAGTGTGTTAGGAGCATAAACATGAGGTAGACAGTTCCGACTAGATTTGAGCACATTGGTATTGCATTTGACTGCTTTCTTTGTAAAGCACGATATATTTTAATGTAATTTCTTGAGATTTACTGCGTAAGACTCTGAGAGCCATTTACAGGACTGAAAATGGACTATAATGAAATGATTCAAAACTTGTTTGCATTGAGACTATACAACTTTGTGGTTGAGGAACTCAAGGAAACTCAGGCACACATTTTGAAGACAAAATGTTTGCAGACAGTTGATCTATATTTATGCATAAAACTGACCAGTACTGTGAACAGGGTTTTACTCAACAATTCATCTCGAGTCTGTAAGCAAATAAAATGTGAAAACAGAAGCGTTCCAAAATGGAAGTTAATCCAGGAAACTAGCCAGCCAAATCTATAATTCTACTCAGTGGCATGCAGCCCATATTGCTCCCATGTCATGGATCATTTTTCTAAGTTTATCATCGAGTGGAATTTGCTTCCACAGGAAAGATGATAGGATGAGATTTTCAAAAGCAGGATTTGGGGAAAATGGGCTGCCAGCATAATCCAAACAAACAGATGGATCATGTGTCTGGCACAGCTTCTGGCACAAATAAACCTGGTATTAATTGCCATGGTCACCAATGGATGCACGATAAAGTAACAACAGCATCCGTCAATCATATAGATTATATATTGTGGAAAATGGCAAAGTGACAAAAACAAAAGCCTAGCATTGTTCCAAAAGTGCAACTGTGATCTGAGTTAAATTTGTTATGTTTTTTGTTTTTGTTTTTTGTTTTTGTTTTTGTTTTGTTTTTGTTTTTTTTGGGGGGGAAGGGGGTTCTTTTTGCTCAATGAGGAACTGATGTGGCTCAGTGGTTAAGCCCCAGACTACACACTGTATCAATCATGAGGTTACTGGTTCAAGTCCCCTGGCTGCGAGGCAAGGCACTTCATCCCCCCCAAGGCACTTCAAGTCCCCATAGCAAGGCACTTCATCCTTATTGCATAGTTCTTCAGACTGGATTTAAAGAACTTTGTAAAGATGTTGGTCTGGTGGTTGCTTGCTTACATGCATTCATTGCTTTCTTAGCGGTCACACATCAATTCAAATCAAATCTCATGTACTGTAAAAACAAGGAGGCGGAAGTGAAGGGAATGAATGTCAACAATCGTAATTTGCCTTGTTTGAATAGCACATTAAAGTTTTCAACAGCACTTCAAGTGGAATGTAGTTTTTCCTGCAATGTTACCTACAGCCAAATTTTCATTCAATGTGCCAGCCATTCAAGATTGAGTGGGAAAATAAAGATCAGCAAGTACTATAAGTCTCAGCTTACTGGTATATTTTACAAATTTCTTTAAATTTGCATGGCTTTGAGAGACAATGTTTTCCAAAAGCATTGCATTGTTGCAGTCCCAGAATCTAATGTACAGTAGGTTTTACACTGGCATACAAAGAGTTAAATGCATCACATCAGCTAAAAGCGTTGTGAGTAGAATAAGGTCATGTGCAACAACAGAGTGGGTGCCATTAGTTTGCCCCCATTAGTCACCGAGTCACCTGTTTAGTGCTCTATCTCTCCTTCCATTGTTTGAGGCAGCTCCAAAGTGTTCCCCCCCCCCCCCCTTATCTCTCTCTTTCTGATCTGTAACTTTAGTAGTTGGTTGTTTCTGTCGGTGATATAACCTAATATAGAACTATAGCTTGAGTCTGAGGTCAACACATGCTTCCTGGGTGGAGTGATCCATAGTTTGTCGTTACCGTTATATTTTATCACTATTGCTGTTCGCAGAGACGGGCACATTCCTATTGTTAGTACAGGTTTAATCAAAAGAAAAACAAGTGTAGGGTTTTTACAGAGTAGATATGATGAAAGACAAAATTGCATGTCCCTTAAAAATGAGGAAGTTTTGGCAGTTCACGTCTTTTTCTTTGAGATAAACATGTTCAATATCACTTTATCATCTCCTCTGTTTTTGCATAGCAGGAACAAACAGTGACGAAGCAAAATTATCAAAAAGAGATGTTTACAATTATCTTTTGTTTTTTATCCAGACAAGAACAAAAACATGCACTTACAGGGAAAAATATTGTACTCGTTGAACCATTAACTTTTCATATTTATGTTTATTGTGTCCATGGGCGAAACTCGATTCATGCAAAGTGAATGGATAGATTCACATCCACCCTCAATGTTTTATCTTTCTCCCTTTACTCACCAGAACATCGAACTCAAAGTAGAGGTCGAGAGCCTGAAGAAGGAGCTGACAGAGAAGCAGCAGTTGCTGGTGAAAGCATCGTAAGTTTTGTGATGAAAGAGATGATGATACTAAGACATGAAGAAAACACAGATAATAATATCACGTCTATTGATGGTATGAAAAAGAACAGATAATGACAATATTATGCCTGTTGATAGTATGAAAAAGAAGAGGTACATACTCCAGCCAGTTAGTAGTAATACGTGTGGGTATAAAGGGGAGAATTTGATAGTGGACACAGTGAGAGTTAGAACTATACTCCACTTGTTTGAGGACTACCCATGTGTTTTTTTTCCTTTGTCATAAATCCTGTGTTTTAAAGCCAGTGACACATGAGGACAAATACTTCAAAAGTCTTTTGATATGTTTTATTTCAGGGAGGATTAAAAATCAGATTTTTGTTTCATTCACTGTGTGAAAGATTTGGAATCTCACGTACAGTACATTAAAGAAGTTATAAAACTCTAGACACTCCTTCAAAAAATAAGGTAATCAAGGCGTGTTTATAGGTGATTTGCTTCAAAGAATAAACACCCGGAACTATTAAAGTTGTAGTTGGGTGTTAAGTGCTCTCGTGCATTCTGTTCCTAGAACAGGGATACGTAAACTATATCAGGAGCCATGCCGAGCATGAATCGTGCTTGAATGGAACACATTGTATTCCTAAAATAGCTTCTTTTGTGTGTTTGCATCCTGTGTGCGACCTTGGGTTGCTGCATACCAACACAGAAACATGGAATATTATTTCAAATGTTGCATCACTGAGGCAGTAATTTCCAATTTTGACTTGGTGTAAGTTGCATATGATGTTTTGGTCCATGTGTTTGAAAAGGCATTAAAGAATAGCAAACATACATACACACAAACAAGCCCATTAAAGTTGTGAGGTGTATGTATCGTACATTTGTGGTGACAAGATAAAGTTTGATAAATGGCAGTTTTATAAAACCTCACTGATATCCTTTCCCTGTCTTATCTCACAATTGTGGGTCATGAACATATTACTCATCCTCACTCCCCAATTACCAGAAGTACCCCTTGTCCATTGATAATCTCAAATGCGTTAGGGCAAAGTGACCTGCGTTTGGGCAGTTTCAGTCAAAGTTGTGATATATATTTGACCATTTGGTTCTGGTTTGTTTTCGTTTTATTCATGTTTTATTCTGGAGTGTTCACAATACTTCATACAGGCGTGCCAGCGAACCATGCACCTAAGATGTAACCTTGTACCATGCCATACGTAGTATGAGTGGCTTACCTATAGGTCATTCACCCTCATGAGGTATTCCCAGTGAGGAATTGAACATGTACAGTGTATGTCATTTTCACTGACAAATTGTAGTCTCACTCTATGCAAAGTGTTGTGCAGTCCTACGGTATGCTCTCTTCAGGATTGCTGTTTGTGCGTGTGCCCTACAGTTACGTTCAGTTCTCATCACTGCAATGACTGAAAATTAGCTGGTACCTCTGTAAAGATATGTGCATTTATAGATTAGTAGACTTAAAGTTGTATTAATGATTTGCCTACCTGCATGTTGGGTTTGTAATATAGGCAATGATATGTTCCATATTTAGAAAATTATGGATTAGGTGGAACTACAAGAAGTTCACACAGGGTACTTGCTTTATTGAAGTAGCATCAGATTCTGTTTCTATTTGTATCAAATATACAAATGTACCTTTCTTGCAAATATTTAGTAAAGCTGATGAATTTACTGTGATTCAGTATTCAGTTGAACAATTACTGATGATCTGCCTTCATTCTTCACCTGATATTTCAAACATATAATTGCCATTACTCATCAGTTGATTTATTTAATCTAGGGATTCTAAGTACAACACTCACTTCATCTCTTTTCTGCCTGTCTCAGATTAAAGCTGTAAATTGTGTCAATTACGTTGATGAAGGTGTTACTTCCTTAATTAAAAGTCACTAATTAACAGCGATGAATAAGGCAAGGACAAGTTGTTTGAATGCATAGTGTGAGTTGGGACTATTGAATTATGCTTGGCTTGCCAGAATGATGACATGCCTTTTAGATGAAGGAAGTTCAACTATATCGAGAACAAAAACCTGCTATTAAATGCCACCTTAGTGACAAAGTGTGCAACTATTGTCACATGGATGTTACAGAGGGCATGGATGTTTTTATGGTGCTTCTTTTGTTTTTATCTTTTCAGCTAGCATTTTGGACTTGTCTCAACAAAAGCAAGTGCCTTTATTTTGATGTTTCATTTGGGTTCTCCTTTTTTTTTTGGATGAAATGATAAAAAAAGGAGAGGATGAGTGGAGATAGATTGACAATGTATATGAAAAAAGAAAGAAACAACAACCAATTTTCATACTTAAATTGTTACTGTATTCGCCATATATTTCGCGAGTCTAAATTCTCGCGAATTGGGAATTCCCAACGATTTCACGAGTGGTTAAATTCGTGATCGTGGAGTCCTGTACTGAATGGAGAAATGTACATGCGTACGTCACATCCACATCGGGATCAGAGTCAATATTTTCACGTGTCTTTAATTTCGCGAATAGCACCTGACTCACAAAATTTGCAAAAATAAAAACCTCGCGAAATATTCGGCGTATACAGTATTTTACTCAAGTCTTGATCAAGTCTTGATGAGGCTTCTCAGTTTCAATCAGCTAGATATTATTTATCAGCCATGACTGGCAAAACTGAATAGTGGTACGCTCTGCAATGTCTTAAGTAGTTGGCCAGGTACCATTTCATTTCTTTCTTTGTTTTTTTTTTTTCTGACAGCTTGATCTTATGGTTCTTAAAGTCTTTATTTGATTGTGTAATTTATTCATATTATTATTTTTAACCATCTACCACCTGTAATGTCAGAAAGAGTTCATACCTCTTCTCACCCCAATCACGTCATTCGTAGGAATGCTGTGGAGAGTCTTGCCCATGAGAAGGAGGTACTAGCAGAGAAGCAGACTGAAGACAAGGAGGACGCCCTCAATCATCTCCGGGAGCAGCTGGAGGGAAAATGCCGCAGGATTCAACAGGTGAGTTTTGACTTTACCAATATATACCGGTATATGACTTCTCAACTCAGCTCATCTGCAGGAAAGAGCTCTGGTGGAAAATATGACCAGCTAAGGTCTCTGGTTAACTGTATAGACACCAGGACCCTATTGCATAAAAAGATATAATCAAACATAAGTCAGGTATCAACCTATCAGAATTGAGTTTCACAGACTTATGTTTAATTTTCTGACTTATGTATGTTTGATCTCACATAAAGGGACATCAGAGACTTAGATGTTCAGCCCAAGTCTGATTACTCTTCTTGATTTTTTTTTTCCAGGATTCTAAAATAGAACATTTACCATCACAGCTGGATTCAACAAAGCATAAATTCTCCCCCATATTTGTGAGATGGGTCACAGATTACATGGATTGCCAACAGCGTGGAAATTGACAGAGCTCTTTCTGCCAGACTTTGCATTCTGCCTTGGCAAACTACTAGTAGGCCATTAGTTGATGGCTGTATTGCAGCTTAACGATTTTGCCAATCAAGGATTTTCCTCAAACCTGTGCCCCTTCCTTTTTCCAGAAATAGTAACTAAAGCAACCAGGGGAAAAAAAAAAATGTGTAGCAAATATATACTGTAGTATGTGGCCCTGCAAGCAAATGAATACTCAAAACCTGATTTGCCTGCTGACTGGATAACTAATATTTGTGTTATTTGTTACCACACTGGGTCTTCTTTACTCCCAAGATACAAAATTTATTACATAGCATCAATCAAATACAATCAGTGTTTTGAAACAAAATATCTTGAAGTTACAATGTGACAAATTTAACCATTCTGTCTTGCACAAAATATCTGTTTCTCTTTTTTTTTAGTTTTACAAGCAGGCAGGTAAAAAGGCAACTCAAAGTCATCCCCCCTCTTTATTTATTTATTTTTTTTTTAGTGCAACATGTTCCTAATCTCAGACAAAACCTCAGTTAAGGCCCACGTATGAATTTCATTAACCCTTGCACTATTTTTTTGCCATTGCAATGTGATCGTTTGTGTTCAAACAGGAGCTGGACGAGATGCAGAGGGTGAAGGAGGGCCTGGAGAAGCAACTCAGTAACGCGGAGTCCACACAAGAAAACCTAGAGGGTGCCCTTCACAGCAAGAAGATTGAAACGCAGAAGCAGCAGGCCAACAACAAGGAACTGCTCGGTGATAAAGACAGGTGGGTCAAGTTGAATTTTTTTTTCACACAGCTTTGCAGCAGGGCTATTCCCTTTTGAGTTCATAAACTTTTACCGTACTGTGTATCTACCAGAATTGGAATAAAGGCGAACCCCAAAGCAAAGAAGAGGGTATTCCTGCCTGAAAGATCATCGGGATGAAAAACCAAACACAATAGGACTCATTCTCAGTAACAGTTCAACACTAGTTTGAGTTAGAGTCATCTTGTAAAGGATATGTGGGTGGGCA
Organism: Diadema setosum; assembly: GCF_964275005.1. Taxonomy (NCBI): domain Eukaryota; kingdom Metazoa; phylum Echinodermata; class Echinoidea; order Diadematoida; family Diadematidae; genus Diadema; species Diadema setosum. Next base: position 34,701,930 of record NC_092701.1, read on the forward strand.
CTGGCAAAAAGTCACATGAGCATCAACCTGTCCTTTGAGCTGGGTCAATGGTCAGTGAGGTCACATTTATGTCTGCACCTGAAAAAGTTGATAGTGCTCCAAGTCGGCATGCTGTACCTTGCATACAATGTTCAAAATGGTCAGATCTACAGCAATAGTATAGTATGGGGTGGGGTGGAGGTGGAGATGATGTTTGTTCGTGTAGTATGATGGACATGTGCCAAGGTTTTAAGTGGAGAGCGCGAGTCATTCGTTAACCACGCTGTGACCGGGAAATACGCACATCCCGTCCGAGATAGAGTCCTGTTATGAAATTTGGACAGCATTTTGCTGTGCCATCATGACCACATTTATGTGGCATGGATACTGATATCAGTGAAGGCCAAAGGAACATGTGGAGAGGTGTCTGGAATTCTAAAACAACTACAAAAGCATGTGGCATCCATTCAGATTTGCAGTGTGCTGTGTGAAAATTGTTTGCTTTTTTGTTCTGTAAAAGGGAGCTCCCCAACATCTTGACAGGAATAGTCAATTATAAACATTAGTGGCATGCCTGAACTGCATCTGACACAGGATTTTATTTGCATTTTATTGATGATCTCATAAGATACAGAGAATAGGCAACTGAATTATTTTGTTCTTGTTGGTGGCAAAGTAGAAAGAGGAGTGTGGAAAGGATAAAAAAGAAAGAAGATACTATTCACTAGTTATTTGATTAGGGAAGTTGGTATTGTGAAGAACTTCTTAATCTTGTAATGCTATCACCATCCATGCTAGCAAACACATGTTAAAAAATAGTTTTGGTAGGCTGGGGTGCAGTATCTATCACCTACAGACATTAAAGAGTGAGAAATAATCTGTTCTGTCAGATGATATGGGCCCCCGCTGTGGCTGATTGGCGAAATGAGAAAGAATTAAAGTTACAGCCTTGACCTGATGCAGGGTGTCTTAAGCCTCAGCCTCGGTAGCAAGACGGGGCTTTATTGGATTTTGTAATTTTATTTTGACTCTTAATGCCGGTAGCTGGAGGGTAGCTCACAAAACACTGATTCACCGCTTACTGTGATTACGGCAGTTTGTGGAGAAGGGAGTCCCCCCTGTAAATGACTCTGTCATTTGTGCAGGTGTGACGAAATTTGGGAATCTACCTTCAGCATTCTACTCCCAATAACTATTTCCTTCTTCCTGGAATAGTTGGTTGTTGGAAGGTAGTGGGCTCCTAATCACAAGACATGATTAGGTTCTGAATAGCTATGTAACCATATTCACACATCCATGGTTTGCATTTTGACAGGGGTGACAAATGATTGTATTGGCTGCTCATGCCTTCTTTTTTATTTCTTCCCATAATATGACCCAGTACTTGCTGCCATTCAGGTTATAATTTTTGTTGTTGTTGTTGTTGTTGTTTTTGTTGTTGTTGTTGTTTTTTTATTTGTTTTTTTTTGGGGGGGATTTAAACTGAGGGGGCTCAAAGTACAAAGCAGTCTTTCCACACACACAAAAAAAGTATGTATAATGATATAATTACCAATGCATGTTCTGTGGATTGTTTAACACAAGACTCATTGTATATTGTACAATGTCTCTTACATGAAATGAACAGATTTCTTTCTCTCTCTCTCTCTCTCTCTCTAAATCCCTCTTTCCTATGTTTTGTTTTCTTTGCCCCCCCCCCCCTCTCTCTCTCTCTCTTAGTTTAGCTAGCCAAAGATCAAACAATATATGAAAGCTTAAACAGTTTAGAATGTGCTGCACTGTTATAATGCCTTTATCATAGCATTGAGGAGCTCATTGAAAGACTTTGTAGACAGAAATCACCTTAAAATTAGTGATAATGTTGTTACAATTATTTTCCCAAATTATTCTGGCCTTTATTAGAAAAACCAAAACTGTGCTCTATCCTCAAAGCATGGGTGATCTTGAACTGCCAATAATTAGTTTTTGCTCATTCTCTTTCGTAATGACAGACAAGTTTAAAAGTGCTGTTATCATTTATCAAACCTATGCTAACTGAGAACTATGAATGCTCAGTGTTTAATCTTGCCCAGCTGAAGGTCTCCCACATGCATAAAACTGAGCAGTCACTGTCCGTTAATTCCTGGAGTGTAGACTACTCGTGTTGTGTTTCGCGGAATTGCTGATTGAAAGTTCCTAGTTCCGTGTGTAAGCATTGTAGTGCTCGTGTCGGATACAGTTCATATTTCAGGATGTTTCTGGAGCAAGCCCTAGTGCCCTCTGAGGGGAGAAATCATTACAGAAACCACTGGCACTGCGGTTTCGCTGTCCAATTGATTCTCTTGAGTAAGACGACTCTTGAATTTGTCTCTGAGCTATGAGTGGGGATGGGGGGGGGGGGGGAGGAGGCTTGCTGTTGTCACACAGAATCCTGTGCTCACACTGTGAAAGATGTCCCGGCCAATCTTTAGCTCATGGTGTCTCATTAATGGTGTGCAGATGTGGTTGTCATGGTTGCGGAGACTACAGTTTTTTTCTTTTGTGCTGTTATGCATTCTACCAATTGAACTTATTCGATACAGCAGTGGATTGCATGCCCTTCCTTTGAATGTGAAACCATGTCAGCTTTGGGGTTATTGATTTCCAAATGGAGGGAATTGTGGTCAGGAAATTAGCTGTTTTCATTTGAGGCCTCCCAGGTGTCATATTCTTTAAGAATATAGAATGGCTGTGTATGGTTTTGTTTTGTTTTGTTTTGTTTTGTTTTTAGTTGTAGAGTAGAGATCACTTTGTACTTCCTCATATTAGCTACTGCACATATCCCCTATGTGAGGTGTTTGAGTTTGTATGTACCATGTGCTCTTCGTTTCTCACAGCAGTTTTTCCTTCCTCATGTATGAATGACCTACTGATCAAGAACATATAAACAATTTTTGTTTACAAGATTTGCCCCTAAAAAGAGAATGTTATGCTTAGAACTTTGAATGAGCACCTTGGATTTGAAATGGTGTCTTGTATTGAACAAATTGATATGAATCATTTGAAGCACACAGAGTATGAATCTTGCCAGTTGTCTACACTGATTGAGACAAAATGATTGCAAAACAAAGTCTTCCATGCATAAGTATCAAAGTTCATTATTTTGTGGTTGTGCTATGAATAAATGTAAAGATTAAAGGAGTACAGACACCCATTAATAGTCTGCACGTAGTGATAATGTGGTTTTACAATATTGTTCTAATCATCATCCCATCCTACCACATCATGTTTATGAAGCTCTAATGCCTGAGCATGTTTCATCGCAGCGGTTGAAACATCGAAATGTCTGACAGGTACACCCATCACAATGTCTGGCAGGTATGCCAGCCACAGGCACACACCGCGATGCCCCTCAGCCCACGTAGCTCTCGCCCCCTCGCCATTGTGTTTTGTTTACGTTCCGCTGTGACGAAAATATGCACCCAGTCATGGATGTGACTGAATAGCAAACACTGTGGCGTTAGGTCCCAGGAGCGTGCCCACAGTGTTGATAATATCAGGGGATGGCGACGTCACGCAGCAGAAGTTTTGGCGATGGGTAGTGTTCCTTTGTTGAGGCATTGCACACTGAAGCCTGGTACGATACCTGCCGGTAGATGTGACATAGGATTTTAAATTTAGGACGGGATATAAATATGGCAGTTGTACCTGTGGCGAACCCATGTGAAACTGAGTCATTAAACCTCAAGGGAACATCTAGAGCCTTTGTTGTGCAACATTCTGTACGATGTGTTTTACATGACATCTTCCATGCTACAATGTACCTGCCCGAAGATGTGACATGCAATGTATGATGTATGCCATGTCAACTTGGCAGAACGTGTGGCAGACCCATGAGAAACTGAGTCACTAAATCTCAAATGAACACCTAGAACCTATGTTGTGCAATATTTGCAACTGTACAACATGCTTACGTGACATCTTCCATGCATGCAAATCAATACCATCTTCGCACACTGGCCAAACTCATACACATTTCTGCAAAAGTTTGGTTGTCGAGTCAAGCTGGCCCTACCTAGCGTGCCATTTCTCTGTCATTCATACTTTTATCACAGATCTCACTCTCATCTCCTAACGGAAAGCCAGGCCGTATTGATATCACCTCCTCTTGAGTAGGGACAGTGATTTTCCGCGATCGCGGAAAACGGACGGAAAACGCGGAAACGGCCATTTGAAACGGAAAAAGTTATCCACACGGAAAATCACTTTTCAACAAAATAAAACACATGAAAGTAAAAATAAATCCAACAGAAGCTGTAAATTAATCATTATTACATGTCCACGATATTCACAGACTGCGGAGACTTGAGTTTCAATAACTGTCGAACACTGTCGAACACTTACTCAATCCAACACCAACTGAAAGTCCATTTATATTCCAAAACACAATGTGTGTCTCGCCGAATAATGTGTGATGATAAAGCCAGTATTTTGGCAGTAAAAGTAGCGGCAACAGAAAAAACTGCTGTTTTCTGCTCGCGGTATTAGAAGCTGCCAGCAGGTGAGTCGAGTGGTGACTTGCTATGCCTGCCTGCTCCACATGTGTCGTGTGTATAGAACACAATGCATGATGTGAACACCAACTTCACGCAGAAAAAAAAGAAAAATTCCATGATGCCAAGGTGCCAGACTGGCCTGGGGAATGGGGAGGGGTGGAGAGAGAGAGACCATTCAACAGAAGAAACCGCGCGTATTGGCGCATTCTTGGAGGTCATGAACTGTCTGGGGTGTTGGAGATGAACAGGGAAAGAATGTTTACCGGTAATTAAAGATAGCTCAAGTCGAAGCCCCAGGGCGAAGACCCAGGATTACAAATGTAATGATTTTATATTTCTTTCGTTTAAGCTCACTTACCTGCGATATTTGATGAGCTTAATTTAGGTGTTTGAATGTCACATTTTTTATGAGATTGTAACTATGTGTAATACAATACTATAACACCTATTGATTTATCAATCTGTAAAACACAAGTGTGACTACCAGTGACAATAAAAAAAGACTTGTATTTGTTTTCTGCCGAGATTTTTTTTTTGTCTTCATCCTAACACTTTCAAGTTCATATGAAATTTCTGATGTTTTTACTGCAGCATCAACAGTCTAAAATAAATTACTGAAATATTGTCTAATTGCATTTGAAATATGAGATGTGGATGATCGTCCACATTGATTTGTACCCTCTAAATTTGACATTTCATATGAATATAGTAGGCAATGTTTCAGTAAATTCTGAAGCTTTGTGAATCATGAAATTTTTGGCAACCATCCATTTGAACTTCAGGCATGAAAAGTTCCTAAGAATCAGCAAAAACAACTCAACAGATCAGAGATAAAGTTCCTTCGAATTGAGAAGTAGCACGCAGATTTGCTGGGCGTGAGACCACAAGGATCAGCTTTGTTTTGAGATTGTTACAATCGTGTTGTCACTGAGTATCGGGAAGTTCTCACAAACTCAAGGATCACCTCTCCCTGCCAACTCCAACATGTTGCTCCCCAACAACGTGCATGGTTGAATGCATGGCGTCTCGATGTCACCGTCTATAGGTACCCGAGGCTGCTTTGTATTTGTCTTGGAATATTGATTCATTTCTTGCCATGACATGAGTGTAGTAATCTTTTTGCATGGCTATGTAAAAATTTGTGACACTCAACTCGTCTTTTTGATGTTTTTCTTTCAGTCCAAAAGGAAGACAAAATTGTATCATGACGTTTGCAGTTGTTCAAAAGGTTTGCTATTGATAACTCACAGACTAATCACCAAGGGGCTGTTCCCAGGCCCTCCCTCCTCCAGTCGCGCAATCTACACGCGCGCGCAAATTCCTCTGCCATGTGGTTTGCCAGCCAGCTGTCGGAATGTGCTTTGAAGTTACATGGCAGCCTGGCCTGGCTGGCATGAATGGGTGTCGAGTTTCAATCAATATCTACTGTTGTTTTATTCTTGTATTTGAACATGTCGTTTCACCTCACAGAAACATGGAAATCGGGAAGGTGTAGGGGAGAGGTTTTTGTTGTGTTGCAATGTGTGTGTGTGTGTGTTTCCTCGGTTTTTTTCCTTTGTTTTTTTGTTTTTGTTTTGTTTTATTTTGTTTGTTTGTTTGTTTGTTTGTTTGGTTTTTTTTTTTTTTTTTTTTGGGGGGGGGGGGACCCGAGGCCAGAGTGAGGAAAGATCAGAGTGAAATGAGTGCTAGTTTCTTGTCTGGATTATTGACTGAAGAAAGATAAATTGACTGTTCCTTTAGTGCTGAAATTTTTTATCTGTTAAGACCTTCTGAAGGAATAAAAAGACTTGACTAGACAGTAATAAGTCACTTGACTAGCAAGTCAAGAAAGAGGACATAATGATAGTTGTTGATACTGCAGGCCAGGCTTTGATAGTGATACACAAATATGTAATGTCCCACTGCATGATTAACTGGATTACAATGTATTGACTGAAGAAAGATTTAGATAGATTGATTGTTCTTTTAGTGCTGAAGTTTTTATCAACACTGCTTATTAAACTGATTATCATGTATTCTGTTTGCAGCTTCTAAAAGAATAAAAACACTTGACTAGTAAGTCACTAGTTGAGACTCAGAGACTTATTTCACTTTGTATATTTTTCTTTTAATTTGTGTAAACAGCAGTGTAAACAGCCCTCTTTATCATCGCCATAATTAACCTCTCAGATTTACACATTACGCAATACTCTTCGAACATTATCACTGTGGCAGCCTAAACCGCCATTTGGCAACCTAAACCACCCTTTGGCAACCTAAAAAACTCTATAGGTTGCCCGGCTGGCAACCAAGGAAAAAAGTTAAGTGAGATCCCTGTGCATGTTTTGACAGTCAAAATAAATAAATTGTAATCCTGATGTTTCATTTCATTTGTCTTCATGGGTGTGTGGTACAGAGGTTGGAAATCATCAGGTATACACTATGCATAACATGTATGAATGTATATGCGATTACATAGGTACACAAACTTCAAATAGCAATCATTTAATTTTTGTTCATTTTTGCATGCAAATACATGTAAACGGAATTTGCACTTTTTGTGTGTACAATTCATATGGGAAAACGGAATTTCCGTTTTTTCACCATGTTGAAACGGAATTCATGATTTTCTGAAACGGAAAAGGCAATTTTTTGAAACGGAAAATCACTGCCCCTACTTGAGACTCTGTGTCCATGTATGTGCATTTAATATATATTTTTGAACACTCCTTAATGAAGTTACCCAGGTCAGGGGATGTCCTGAAGGTACTTCATCATGACACTTAATATCCCCCACATTAGGAACTCCTGGATACAGTTTAGATATCATTTAGCACTGGAATTGAGAGACTCTCAAAACATGTTTGTTGCTGTGCTCCCCAGGCATAGATGAATCAACTGAAAGATTAGAGAGAAATTGATAGCATTGACAGATGGGTAGTCAAACCTAAGGAAGGCTCAGGGACATATTCAGTGTATCTTTATCTTTACATTATGCTCTGAGTTTGATTTTTTTTTTTTTTTGTGTGTGTGTGTGTGTGTGTGCTTTCTATCCATGTTTTCCTTTCTCAAACTTATGTTTATTTTTCCATTTGTGTACTTGCTTTAGTTTTCTCATGTTTAACATGTGTAGTTGCATATTTGTGTAATTACAGTTATGGCAGTTGCTGTTCTTCTAAAGAACTTGGTATGCTTCAAATTATTACCTAGACCAACAACAATAACAACAACAACCACAACAACAATAAAAATAAAAACACTGCAGATAGTGCAATAGTCACAATAATGCCGGAGACATACAGGTAATTTGAGTCTTGAGTCATGCTTGGTTGTCATCCAGATTTTGATATTCAAGGATTGGTTGGTCAAGATAACTTAGATTGCAAGATTGCATCTGTTATTCATAGTACTGCTCTTGAAATATAGTCACTTATTCAAAATGTGGCAGGAGTGAACTCTCTCTAGATAGCAAAATTATGTGTGCTCTAACGAGGGCCTCATATCCATGGGCTTCTTTTTTACCTCCCACCCTGACTAATATTAAAACAGAGATATTTTCCTAAAGAAATCCTATAAATAGCACATCTCACTTCTAGATTTTGCGTCTTTTGTCTCAGCAAGATTTGTATCAAATAATTCATCAGGGGAGTCATATCCTGTTTGTGTAGGGAGTTCAGCATAAGTGTGGATCTGTGTTGTGAGGGAAAAAAGCACAGCTTGTTCGAGAAGATTCCTAAAATTTGATTGCAGTGTGCTTACAACTGAACTAATGATGCTGTTTCCAATTTACACAGGTCTGCACATTAATACTTGATATTATTGTATTATTGTGACTAATATGTCTCCCATGATACACGTAGTTGCACACAAGCTTGTGAAGATTTCCCTTTACCTCATATTCAAATTTTTGTAGAGGTTGTTGGGTAAGGGGCTTGGATGAGCTGGTAAGCTTGCCTGTAGTGTATTGGTGCTAGCCACTCAAATTCTCCTGGCTTTGAAAACTGTGTCCCCCCCCCCCCCCCCCCCTTCCTTTGGCAGACAAATTGTTAGTCTGTGTATCTCTGTCCATGTCAGCATTAGTAGATGGCAACATTGATATATTTTGAGAAGAAATATGGCCCCTGGCACAGTTTGTACCTTTTAGGCCCTCAAACACTACCATACATCTGTTTCCCCCCCCCCCTTTCATAATTTTTAGCACAGGTTAAAGGGGAAGGCTAGTAACTGATCAGTGGGAATCAGTGGAAATGCTGGGAGATGATTGTGGCAATCCTTATGGGATTCATTCAAGAGTTCACTGTATATCTATTGTTGTGTGAAAATGATTTGCTTTAGAATGGTCTCATATTCAAGTAATGTGCAGTTTAATGCTTCCAGGTTAGCGTCCCTGGTCAGTGACGGAGCATTAATCTGCACATTACTTGAATATGAGACCATTCTGAAGCAAATCATTTTCACACAACAATAGATATACAATGAACTCTTGAATGAATCCCATAAGGATTGCCGATATCATCTCCCAGCATTTCCACTGATTCCCACTGATCAGTTACTAGCCTTCCCCTTTAAATTTGGAGGATTGGAAAGTAAAGATCACATGAACGGACCTTTCCAACTGCTTGCAAGTTTCCTTCTTGGTGATGGTTTATTTTTTGTTTGCTCCTCCTGTCCCGTCCCCCCCCCCCCTCCATTTAAAAAAAAAGAAAAAAATCTGATCAGTTTGCTCATAAAGTGTGATGGCATGTTTATAGTAAGGAGGATTTGGGCAGCTGTGAAGTCTTCCCCAGCTCAGTAGAAGTGCAATCCCTATGGCCAGGCAGTTAGTGCTGTAGAAAAAAAAAAAAAAAAAGTTTTTGCTGAGGTTATGTCCTTTCTTTTGTTGGTTATTTGATTTGTTGTTTTTGGTTTTTTTTGTGTGTTTTTTGTTCTCTTGGCAAACACAATTGTGGCAGTAAAAAAGTTAAATACATTGTGCACAGATTTGAAGAATATGCACCGTACATATACATGAATGTATACATACATGGCAACTTTCAAAATGTTTTCTCTTTTCTTAGCGTATTCAGGAACATGCTTTGTTCTGTGGCCAATCTGAATGTTCTCACACAACAAACATGTTGGGGGAGAGGGTGACGAGTGTGAGAAAGAAGCATGCCCCATGCAGCCACCTGGAAATATTGTCCGAAGCTCGCATCATTGGCAAATTATTATTTAATTGTAATGACCTTTACACCCCAGGTTGCCATGCCAACCCGTGCGTCACCTTTCATCGTCTGGCTAAGGAGTGCCTGGAAATGCGATTGGGTCACTCTAGTCAGAAAAGTTGCCAGTCATGACAGGGTGTCAAGGCGCACCTGTTTAGTGGAAATCAGTCCCAGGGGGTTATGTCCCCAGCCCCTAACTAACCCCCTCCCCCACCCCCCAGCAGAAACATGAATACTGCAGGCAAGGGAGCATGTCTTACTGATTTTGGCAGCTTGACAAGCTGGCTCTGATCAAATTTACGAGCTGCCGGGATGCATTTGTAATGAGTCTTTCCTATTTTGAGGATGAGGTTTTATTCGCAAGTGGCCACTAATTCTTTTTCGCGCAGCTCATGATGTTAGCATGTTGCAGTTGCTAGATGGAAATGCCAAACCTTGTCTTGCTCCGATCTGTGACTAGCATTACTTCATCACTTTATTTTTCCCTGTGAAAAGTGCATTTATTCCCGGCTTGGGATGAGTGAAGCCAAGTGTAAAAGTTTTGACGCATAGGGTGACGTTCAGTGGCTAAAAATATGTGGATCAATTACTTATTTCCACTGCAATTTGAATGCAACCCATGCTATGTTTGGCATTTAGGGCATATTATGGCATTTGACCAATGTCAGTCTTATGTGTTATATTCAGATGTTCATATCACCATCTGTGTCATAGGGTTTTATAATAACATAGAATTTGTGAGACATTTGATAAACATGCAAAGATGAAAGGATATGGGAATTTTTTGCTCCTGCAGCCATGTTCAATGTCTGCACAATCCTTCAGTCTTTAGAAGCACTTTGAACATTAGTCAGTATGTGCATGTATATATGAAATACCCTTTCCTCTTTCTTATTTGACTGTGCACTACCTTTGTGTGGGACATCCTGTGTTGTTGACGAATAGAAACAGAGACATTGCACGATGTAGGTTGTTACTTAAAGATGTACAGGAGGAGTGGTAGCTGCTATTGAATGATGATTAATCATGTTCACTTTCACAATAAACTTTGCATCGGAGTGTCAACGGTAAGAGCATAGTCTTGAGTGATGAACGACAATGTACAGCAAAACTCTGACCAAGCCTATACTGTTTAATTTTCACCTGTATTTCCATCATAAGTATGATTGTTATTGTATTACATTGATGACAATTATGATGATGATGATGATGATGATGATGATGATGATGATGATGATGATGATGAGAGTTAATATTATCAAGACTTCAATCTACTTTAAAATAATTTTCCATCAAGGCATCACCTTTGAATATGGTTCTGTAAAATAAAAACAAGCATTTATAAGGATAACACATGAGCAGTCACCCGTAGGCATTTATTCAGTATATATTGCCTAATCCTTCTTGCCTTCTGCACCCCTCGCCAGTGGTCTCCTCAGCTAGCCTAGTTTAGGGGTTAAGAAAGTATACCTTTAAGTTTAAATGACAACCACATTGCCAGGTCTCTTCACAAGCTAGTGACTCACACGGCTGGGCATTGTTAGCTTGCCCTGTCCCAGATCATAACAAAATCATTGTTCGAGATTCTGCTGGCATCGGTGTGTATGTGTGTGACCCCCTAGTAGATTTAAAAGGAGAGAGAAAAAAAAATACAGAAAAAAAGTTGTGTTCCATGCACTTCCAAGTAAGAGAGTGGCACACAGGATATGTAATAAAACCAGACCAGATTTGTGTGCCAAGGAGTGTGATATTGCAAACTGCATGTGTATGACTTTCACATCTGTAGGTGATAGGGGTTCTGTCTTTTCAACATCTAGGTACAAAAGATGATGAGATCAAAATGATAGGAATGTGGCCTGAGATTACTTTTCATGATTACAAAATTTAAGTATACGCTTGTTTGCTGGTTTCTGTTTATTGTTTGATTTTATGCTAGAGAAGACCTTTACAAATGTTTTTCTGTAACTTAACTTGTAAAAGTTTTGGCCCTATTAGATAATCATTCTTTTCTTCTTTCTTTCTTTTTCATCATAGTGTATTTGAGCATATAGCTCACTGACAGGGTACTCCCTATTTCTGTCATGTCAGTATTCACTGTGAAGAAGGGGGGGGGGGTATGGAACCTTTGAGGGTGTGCAATTGTACAAATCCATCTATACCACTAGATTCATTGTGCAGGGTTTACAACTCCCGAAACTGACCCATGTATGAATATTTACTGTCATTCTGTGCTCAGTTGCATCTAAATATCAGTCTAGATTATGTCATAATATGTCATGTTGAGCTCTGAGGGCATTTCATGAAATGTTTTGTGTAACAAATTTGTCAGATAAATTTGCTCTCAGCCAATCAGATGCAAGGATTTCAGTAGCCTATTGCAATTTGTCAGAAAAAAAAAAAATGTGTGACAAGACGCTTCATAAAATGCCCCCCTGATTCATCAAGTATTTATATAAAAAGAAGTATTTTAAGATACAAATCCACCATAGTGACATCAGAGAGCAAGAGAGGTCAAATTTATCTCTTGACATTGGAAGAGAAATTATGAACAGTTGGAATCCCACATATCATTCACAAAACTAGAACCCAACGTGAGTAGATGCATGAGATGTAAGGTTTATAGTGTGTGATATCATTCAGTACCTTTCTCTCTCCACCCGACTATGCCCAACTCTTGACTCATTTACTCGCTACCCTTATCAGATCAATCCCAGATGAGCATGTTTCATGAGACAGACAAACAAGGGTACTTAGAGTGGAAGACTTTATCACTCTCTCGATGCTGCCTTTCCACATGACTCACCTTAAGACCGTGGTTCAGGGAGGGTACAGCCTCGTAAAAAAATAATGCGCTGAATGTTCAGATGGCATCAGGTACATTATAAACATCATGAGCTGCGGCAAGTCCCTCGATACAACAACGTGCAATATTTCTTTCACACCTGTCAGCAGAGAGTGACAGAAAGAGGCAGACAGAAAGATAGACAGAGGTAGAAATATAGTGAGAGATGGAGATGTGAGAGATAGGGTAGAGATAGACAGAGGTAGATAAACAGTGAGAGATGGAGATAGGGCAGAGATTGACAGAGGTAGAAATATAGTGAGAGATGGCAGTGTGAGAGATAGGGTAGAGATAGACAGAGGTAGATAAACAGTGAGAGATGGAGATGTGAGAGATAGGGTAGAGATAGACAGAGGTAGAATATAGTGAGAGATGGTGATGTGAGAGATAGGGTAGAGATAGACAGAGGTAGAATACAGTGAGAGATAGGGTAGAGATAGACAGAGGTAGATAAACAGTGAGAGATGGAGATGTGAGAGATAGGGCAGAGATAGACAGAGGTAGAAATATAGTGAGAGATGGTGATGTGAGAGATAGGGTAGAGATAGAGGTAGATAAATAGTGAAAGATGGAGATGTGAGAGATAGGGCAGAAATAGACAGAGGTAGAAATATAGTGAGAGATGGTGATGTGAGAGATAGGGTAGAGATAGACAGAGGTAGAAATATAGTGAGAGATGGTGATGTGAGAGATAGGGTAGAGATAGACAGGGAATGTAAAAGTGAGAGATGGAGATGTGAGAGATAGGCAGATATGTGTAGATAGAAAAGAGAGAAGAGAAACAAAGGGAACGCTATCCTTAACTGATACTGGATGAGCAGGAATCCCTGAGGATTTGAAGTGGTAATGCATTTAATCTTGTAACTCTTCAAACATTGTCAGATGTCTTCACTCCCCATTACCCCATTGCCTGACATTGCCAAATAGCATTGTTAGATTGCTTGTTACCATGCAAGTAGAAAGCAGATAGTCATGTCTTATTGAAAGACAAGTATAGTATTCCTTTTAGAGGATAATTACAATCTGTACGTATGGGTGGTAATATTTTGTCAAATTGTTACTTCTGTGAATATCAGTCAACTGCAGCAAAATATGTAGAGTGTGCAACATGTGCTAATGATTGTGCACATACTCTGACTGTTTTCTCTTTTTGAAGTCATTTATATTTTAATTGTCATATTTATCAATGAAAGATATGTACATCAAATATAACAAAATACCTTGTAATACGATGTAATGGATAGAAAAATGAAATAGGTACATGTTTTCCAGACTTTTTTGACATTGTTATCAAGCTGCTTGAAATTTCATTGCTTCGGTTTTGTCAGGGTTGAATCAGAGCTAGAGGCTGCTCAAATGAGGAACTTCTAGGCAATGTTCTAGTTCTCTAGACCAGACTCTCATTCACATGGCCATCAGCTGATGTGTGATTTGTGCAAATGTAGATATCCCTCGTAATACCACAGGTGCAAGTGTCCTTTGCTGAAAATAAATCCGTCGGCCGTGTCTTTTCTGTTTTTACAGACTTGTAGTATCAAGCACTGATCGGCCTCAAAATGGAGCATTGCTTGTGAGGGTAGTAGTTCTTTTTGTTATTTGTTCGAGATGTTTTGGCCGCCAACTCTGCACCTTTTCCTGTGCGTCAGAGGAGAGCTGTAACTGCTGTAATGGGTTCTGTCCGTCTGTGACAGCAGTTAAATGTCAGCAGGATGTGTAGCCTGGCCTGAATCAGAGAGCGTCCCTGCACGCGCATCTGTGTTATTGCCAGAACTCGTCAATGGCTGAGTGAGTGAGTGCATTAGGGTGTGAGTGAGGCTAGCTTATCCCCCCTGGGTGTGGCATCTAAGACACATCAAAGTAGTGGAAGTGAATAAGAGATAGCCCTCTATCCCCATAGGTCTCTCTCCCCCCCCCCCCCCCCCTTCTCTTGGCCATCTTTGAAGAGACAGGCAAGTTGTGTGAACTCTTATTTGGAATATGCCTGTATTCCTTTTTACTGCCATTTAGTGCCTGGAGAAGTTATTACAAAGAATAGCGTTGGAAGAATCACCAGCACAGATTGTCATCTGTTTTGATTATGTTTTTGTAAATACAGACTCCTCCCACATTCTCATTCAAATGTGAATGTCACAAAGACTCAGCAAATCCCATCCTTTTCTTTGAATCTCTTTTGAGTGGAAGTAAGATTTGGTTTTGCCTTCATTTTGCAGTGATGGCAAATATACTTTGATGTTAGGCAGCCATGCTAGTAAGTCTTCATGTTTTTGCCTTGGTGCTTTCTTCAAGAGACATAAATGTTCTGTTCGAGAGGGCCTTCGCATTCACAAAGGACAGTATTTCATGTATTGTTGTCAAAGTGCAGTTGAGTGCCAGTGTGAATGCATTGCATTTTCTCATCTGTTAACTCTATTAGATTTCACTCCATTTTGTGTGGAACAGTAACCCAATCCCCATAATTACAAACTGAGTGAAACTCTAGGTGGAATTCGTGATAGATTAAGTTGTGTTCTGTGAAAAGTGCAGGTGCGGATAATGGGGAACTTGATTTACCATAATTTAGCGTGTCGTTTCTATGAACTAAATGCCCCTGGCACGCTAATCTCATAATTTATGTTCATTTGATTTTTGGTAACTTTCAAAACCACAGGATTCTAGAAAGCCCTTGATGCTAATTGGCTGGCTTACGAGAGTCTGCATGAGTCACAGATTTTTCTGTATCTTCTATTGAAAATAAGTTTTAATGAATGGGATATTAGCCATAAAGTTCCCCTGGACATGAATAGGGCATGTGTTTAGTGTTTGTGTGTGTATGTTGTGTGTGTGTGTGTGTGTGTGTGTGTTAAGTCTTTTTTTTTCAGTGTATGATGTTTGTGATTTTATTTGTGTGTGGTCATGATTGTGGTTGCCTTTGTGAGTCAGTATTTATAGTAATAAATTTATTAAGGGAAAAAAAAAGACATTGTTTCCTTGCCTGGGAATTTCTAAGATGTTTATTCTTGTTTGATGAATCATGCTATGCAAGAAGACATGTAAAGATATTTTTTTCTACATTTTTCTTCTGTTATACAAGTATGTCCAAGCAAGGAGTTGTCCTTAGAATGGAGTAATGCAGCGAAAGTCCTATTTTCCCCAATCCTCTTTTTACTGTTTCGCAGAGTGATCGAGCAGCTGAATGCAGCCCTGAGAGCCAAGGACCAAATCATCGGGGACCTGAATGATGAGAAGGTGCTGACAGCCAGGAAGACGGTCCAACCCCTTCAGGAGCAGGTCAATGAACTCAAGAGGGAACTCCAGCAGAAAAACAGGGAACTAGATGTGAGTTGCCTGGGCAAGAGGCCTCCTAAGGTCTGCAGTGCCATGCCAATGGTCAAAGGATGCAAGTGGCTACTTACTCCCACTTTTATCCCCTAATGATACATTGAATACAGCAAGCATTGTAATTGTACAACAGGGCTTGTTTCCTTTCCCTTAACCTTTTATGTGCCAGAGATTTTGGTCAGTGTGTACAATGTTATGGGGTTTTCTGTGCCAATTTGCACTCAAAGCATACAAAGGTTTAACAGCCTGAGTGGCTGCAAATTAGCAAATTATATATATATATATGAAGATTTGAAATTCTCCTTGCATTGGGAATGATATCTAGAGATTTTCTGTTATGGGCAAGCAATATTTATGATGTCATTTGCTTCATTTTGGGCATTAGGAAAATGCAATAGACCATAATGTGTGTTCCTTAATGTTATGAAGGACTTTAGTTGTGTAAGTTTGGTGTGATACTGCCAGCTCGCCTTTGAAGTACGACACACAGACCACTTCACTTGAGTGTATCCCTTTGAAAAATGGAATGTAATTATGCATTTGTGATTGTGCTATCCCTATAAAATGTTACAGACATTCATCCTAGAATTAAATTCTGCAGATATTGTAGTAACCAGGCATGAAGTTGTCAGCAGATTCTTGTGTATAGTGTACTTAGTCTTTAGATTCAAGTTTATCTCCAATATTGCCCCCCTCCCCAAAAAAGAGAGAAAGAAATGGGGTGTGACGTCAGAATTGGAATCCATGCAGTATTAGTACAATGATGTGGGTAATACAGAGACCATCTATTGACAATAAATATTCACGTCTTCGTAAACACAGTTCTTGCGTTCTTGTACACCATGACAGCTGCAACTATAGGGATGCATTTGTCTTATGTCATACCGTCTGTGTCCCTTACTGTTGTTAGAAGATGAGGGCTGTGACTGAGAATGTTTTGTGTTTCATTTGCAGGATATTCAGCAGGATGCCAACAAGGACAAGGACAAGGACAAGGAGAGAATACGCAAACAGTACGAGGTATGCTGCCCTCACCCATCCACCCATCCAGCTAGCAGGGACTGCAGTGTGTCAAAAGTGTCATGCGTTTCTCTACAAGGAAATATTTTTTAAGAAGTCATCATTACTTGTCTGTGTTATTGCACAGCTGCAAGCAGCTGTTACAAGAACTTCAGCCAATCGCTGACCTGTGTGTATATCATGAGCTGGAGTGTGTAATGCCAGCAAGGGACAGAGTGCTGTGGCATGATACCTGTGTAGAGACTTCTTTTTTCAATATACACTTTCTTTAGTGTGTTAGAATTCATGGGTGTTTCTTCTCCTGCAGCCTAGCAATGAATCATTTTATTCACACGCTCCCTCAAATTACCGAACTGTAAGTTTCTTTGGCAGGAATTCACATACTATTCATCAGGTTTTGCTAAGCATGGCAAGGCTCCAGCAAGCTTTATGGGTGTTATGGCAATTTTTTTGTGTTAACAAAGCATGATTAGAATTTTAATACTGCACAGATCAGGTCTATTGGAAACATTGTGGACGTGAAATCCAATTCCTATCACCCCCATTAGTGCACACTTAATTAGTTTCATCGTTGTGGCAATTTGCGAAATTTCATGTTGCAAAAATATTTTTCTTGAAAGTATGTCCAATTGCGGTAAGAATATGCTATATTCTACCGACGTATAATTACTGCAGCAAACAGGAATCGCAATACAGTCAAATCATATGCATGGCATCTAATAGTAGAATATTGCAGATCTTACTCTTATCCCATATTGCACTGTTGATAAAGTAGTCATGAAAGTAGTGTAGAATGAGCAAAATAATAGTAGAACTGTAGTATTTTGTGAATTAAAAAAGCCTTGACTGTAGTTGAAACTCTACTTTAAACACTCTTCCTGACAGGATGTGTATCTGGAACAAGAGAAGAGAGTTCGTGACCTTGAGGAAGCCACAGAACAGCTCCAAGATGAGGTCAGAGACAAAACCAAATCCATCAAGGTAAGCTTGTGTGGGATTCCCACTATGCATTGTATCTGCTTTCTACTTGGCTAGGTGGTACAAAAATAAACACTCACATGTATCCATCAAAGGCAAAGAATTGTGATTTGATGCACAATGTGTCTTATGTACCTTTGAATTCATTTTGCTTTTATCACAAGCCTTTGAGTGGTTTTGTGACCATCATGCAAAGACTACAGACTCTTCCCTTTTCTGTCAAAAGTACGAAGCACAATTGTTGAGTTTAGCCCTATTCACAGTCAGCATGGAAACTGCAAAAGCATGCAAAAAAGGGAAAGGGAAAGAAGAATAGAGGTAATGCTTCAATAGAAATTATTTTTGTGTCTTGTACCAATTCCTTCCAGTATGCAACTCAATTGTTGTGAATCACAACATGAAACACATTTAGTTTGGAAAGTGAAAATGACATGGGCAGCCTCTTTCCCATGAGCAATGAACATGTGATAGAGGTATACCAGGCGCCCTCAGGAACTCTGTCTCTCTGTTTTCTTTTCTTTTTGTTCCATTTTTCTTTCTCTCCTTTTGCTTTGCTTTGCTTTGTTAGTTCATTTTGTTTTGTTTGTGGGGCTTGGATAGATGAAATTATCTCTGTAGTTCTGTTGTTGTATGTGAGGTTAACTTTCACCTGTAGTGATGGGCAGTTTGTCTTGGCTTTCTGTAGTAAAGCTGTCTTTGTTCAACATGTGGTAAAAATTATTGGTATGTCACAAGCTTGTACAATTTCAATTTACAATGTATAACAGAACATAGGATGTGCTCTGTATGCAATATGAATTGAATGAAGTGTTGCCATCTTTCTGTTGAGTATTTTGTGTGTATTAAAGATGTATGTACATGCCATTAAACTTAAACAGGTGGTATAATCAGCATGCTATGGCTTAGTTCTACAATGCTATGCATTCAAACATACATTTCTTTCTGTGCAGCCATGTCACAGAATATGTTGCCAACTTGGAGGAGATGAAACTGTGCAGTCAACTATGTTAAAATGCATCTTGTTCTTTCTATTATCAATATCAATCTTACTCTGTTCTTGTCTCACATTCAGGATTTGGAGAATGCCTTGAAAGTATCACAGAAGGTCATAAAGGTAAAAATGCCTTTCCTTTCTTCTAACACTCACTGCAGTGCTGAAAGACAGATTTCCTTGAAGTCCACATTTCCTTGTGGTCATGTGACCACTTTACGGAGGGAAATCTAGTGTCTGCAGTACTAAGGTCACCTGATTTAGAGATAAGTGTATCATGACCGGTCATGGCCCTTTATTAAGTGGTAAAAATTGAACCTATGCAAGCGTTGAGCCATACTATGCTGCAAAGACTGGTATTAATCCAATTATCAGACTTCCTTCTTTTTTTCAAAGAAATGAATTTATTATAAGCATAAAATTTGGGTTAGATCTATTCAACGGCATTCAAAAGAATGTGATGACATATCATCTCTTATTACATGTACTTTGTTTTTTGGTAGGTCATCAGTACAGTCCAATGCACTAAGTCTGTATTCACATAAATTAATAATTTACAGAGTAAGTTTTGTGCAATTTGATATTAAAGGTAATAGTTGAGTGGTCTCAAGTGCATCATGATTTGTAATACATCTTCAGAATCCTGCTGAGATTTTGACTAAAATAAAAAAAAAAAAATAATAATAATAATCTCATGACTAAGTGGAGAACATGAATATGTTAGATTATTCAATATGCTGATGTAATGACATACGATTATTGTGGTTTCATTGACTATATGGTTGCAACATGTCATACACGTATGTTGAAATTGAGCCCGACAAGGAAGCAAACCATGTCTGTTGAGTAGGGGAAAGTTTTTGTGCTGTCGCCATAGCAACCTCCCCTTTTTTCCCATTTCTTTCCTGGTAGGAACTGGATGGGAAGATCAAGGACCGAGAGAAGGAAGTGGATTCTCTGGAGGGTAACGGCAGGAAGAGAGACAGGGCCATCCAGGGTCTGACAGACACCGTCCGTTCCAAAGACAAAGAGGTAAGGTGGAGATGAAAGCATGGTCCTCCATATTGAAAACATCCGTGGTAGCCATGAATGTATGCACGTCGCTGTTGTTTGTTTTGTTTTTTCTTCCCACCATCTTTTGCAATACCGCCTATGTTGATAGCTCTCAAGAATGTTTTTCTAGAGAAACTGAAATGTGTCCTCAATCAACAGCATGTTCTTGTTTTTGTTTTTCTCTCTCTTTCTTCATCTGTTACAGTGGCTCTTTATATTAATAGCTTGCAGAGAAGTGCTTTGAGAGAAACTGAAATGTGCCATAAGTGTCTGATTATGTCGTAAAAATCAACCCTAACTTTCAATTGGGTTTGATGGATGAGCTATCTAAACCAAACGAAAAAGGAAATGGAACATCATACAATTTGTTAATCATTCGAACCCCACATTGAAAGTTGCTGAGACAGATATTGCTATGTTAAGCACAAAGAAAATGAATGTCTAGAAGCAAAAATGATAGTATTATTCACATTTCTTTCCCATGTCTGATACTGAAAATGCTCACTCCAATTTGCTTCAATTCAGAGAAGAAAAGGGAAAAAAAAAAATCTCAATAAAGGTATCAACAGCTCACTTGCACAGCAAAAAAGAAAAAGTAATTTAACACTTAGCCCCCTGTTTTCAAGACTTATGAGAGTTTAAGATTATGAATAATTACTCTCCACTCCACTAGGCAGTGGGCAAGTTAACAATATGTGATGGACAGTGTGGTGATATGAGTGATATCTTTACCCTCCTGTTACAGATCCAGCAGCTCTGTGAACAGATTGAAGATTTGGAGGATGCTTTGACCAAAGCCAACACAGCCTTGCACAATGCCGAGAGGAAGAAATATGAGGCAAGTTGCCAACTCCCGATGTCCAATTTAGATATTATTCACTATAAAGAGTTTGTAGAGAACAAAGACACCATCCATGCTAGGTGAAGCAGGTGCTTATGAGTGCAACGGGAAATGATGCAATAACCAGCGATGAACATAAAGTGCATCTGCAGCCACTGTCAGTTACACCATGCTGGACAAAATACCAAACTTTAGTAATTGTACAAAGCGTCTCGAGTCCCGTTTGTCAGTCTACAGCCTTGTAAATGAGTCAGTTTGAGTAAGTTTTTACCCCTTCTCTTCCCTAGGCCTGTATTTCATTGTTTTGCCAAACATATTTTAGACAGATTATTGTAATATTTGCTTCTGTGTGTCTGTGCATATGTTTGCTTGTGCATGTATGAAGGACTGTATGCAGGTGTACTTGCAGTCGACGTAAGTGGAACAATCATCAGTGTGGGGAAAGTAATTTTACAGAACAATTTGAAAAGCTATCTGACCTGAGAGCTGTTGAAATGATCTGGCATATTTCAAGAATTTTTTTTTTTCAGAATAAGACAAGATGAACATAATGGCTTAGCATTCACTCTCATTCTGGCATTTTTTTAAATATACTAAATGTACACATAAATTAGAAAGTGTTTTGTTCTTTCTTGTCGAGGATTTTTACAAAATGCAAAGTAAACGTATATCACCTTTGTATTCAGTGACTACTACAATAAATGGTGAAATCATGGCCTACCAGATCTTTATTGTTACAACGGTTGCTAAAATGACCAACTTACCTTGCTATGCTGCAGAAGTTATCACCCAGCTCGAAACTGACAATATTTGTCATGCAGCCACCCTTTAGATTTTAGAGACCTACCTGTCATCACAATCATCCCAGTTTGTTTTCACTTTAGTCCTAGATTTTATGCTCGCTTAGTACAAAATCCTTTTGTCCTCTGAAGCAATGCTGTTGTTCTTTGATGACATGCCGGTGTTGTCCTGAAGGCAATGAATTTATGTAACGTTGTAGTGCCATGGGGATGTCTTGTCCCATATGATGACAAAAGAACATTTACGTGTAGGAGATGCAAAGTTGAAGTTGTCCTATATCAACTCTTCTGTGGCCAGTTATTGGTTCATCCTGCATAGCGCGTGTCTTCAAATGACTCGATCCTACTCACTGTGTGAGAAACCAAACAAAAAACAAAAACATGGACGACTCCATCTGAGAGTGCTTCCACATCCACAGCTATAAAATTATACACCAATATAACGACCCCGTCCATTCCATGTCCATGTACCAGGGAGTAAACTTTCCCTCTTGTGTAAGAGGTATTTGTAGTGTGTGTGTGTGTGTGTGTGTGTGTGTGAACGTGCATTGACATGTCCTAAAGTCCACGTCACCTTTAGTTGGGATTGAATTAGAATGGAGGAAATGCAGGTATTAACCACAGAGTTGCCGTCAAATGCTCCGGACAAGCCGTGGCATGTTTGTAAACAAATGTGTGTCTGGATCACTGAGATCCCTGTCCAGTGGTTGAAGGTCATTTGTACACCCTTTTGTCATCAAAGTGAGAGCCACCTGTAGATAGCGCAGTTGATATGTTCAGTCCATTTGGAAAGGGTGTCACAAATCTCAGTTCTTCCTTTGTGGAACACTTTACCTATCTGATGGAAATATTCTTTGGAACAACAGGAAACGAGAAAGCACTGCAGGAATAAATTGGTTATAATTTGTGGATTTGGATCCTTGGATTAGACAACTGGAGCAACATGACAGTGAAGCTGCCCAGAAATGTTGGAAGCAGTGTTTGAAATGTTTGTTCTGCTGTATGCTCTATGGGATTTACTCTTATGGATCATAGTCGGGTTTCATCAGTGGATAAAGAGGACATGGAAGTCATTACCAAGTGCTAATGTCTGGTTCTTAAAATTGGTAATTATGACAGTAACAATATTCCCTCTTATACAGTGGTGTACATGATTTCTTGACTTTCTTGCAGGGGGATGGCAACCAAACGATTTGGGATATTGCGAGAATGTTGTTTCATAGAGCAAGTTCTGGAGAAAAGAGCACATTTTGATTCCTCAAAGCCAAAGGGTGGTTGATTGATGATTACGACAGGATTTTTCTGTTGTATACACACACACACTTTAGGTCTGTGCATCATTGAAATCACTCTACTCAAATTTTGGTTCAGCAGAATTGTGTGTACATGCTACTTTTCTGAAGAACTAATGCTTTCTTTCTGACAAGTTGTATTTGTACTAGGGGAGAAGTTTTCCATTTGAGAATGTTGCTGCAGATGATGATAGGGATTAAACAGACTGTCGCAATGTTATGATACAGATGAAGAATGCAATTATGATGGATGGTTGTGATGACTGTGATATCAAAAAGTACTCTACGGTGTAGATGATGATAATGCCAGTGGTAGCTTTCATGAGAGTGATGATGCATTGATTTATGCTAATGCTGTTAATCTTTACATCAAAACACAGGGTATAGAGCAGCAGCAGTCAACCATGTCTGAACTGGAGGACAAGCTTGCTGAGATGAGAGCTGATATCCATGGCAAGGACCTGGAAAATGAGGTATGTCGCCAGACTTTATACATCCAGTACATCAATGAATCGTGATCATATAATCGCTCAAGACTCGTTTGGACGATATATGCATATAAATTAACAGTGTATTCCTGAAGGTGCTGCTGCAGTAGAATACTGTGTATGCCATATATTTAGCAAGTCTAATTTTTTGCGAATCGGAACTTCCCGAAAATTTTGCAGTTGGTTGAATTGGTGATTGTGGAGTACAGTGCTGAACGGAGAAGTGGCATGTGTACACGTCACATTCACGTCGGAATCAGAGTTTATAGTTATGCATGTTTTTAGATTTGAGAAATTCGCAAATATACAAACCTCGCACAATGTTTGACGGATACATTACGCAAAATAGTATTTCAAACCATTATAGCATGTGAAATGATGTGTTAGTATATCAGGATTGAAAATTTTTTTATTTATGCTTTTTTCTTTTATGTAAAATGATATGCCAATTGATACCATTGGCTCTATATCGTGACTAGCTTGGTAGTTCTGTAATTGGACTTTTGTACATGAGTGGTTTCCACTTATACAGAAAATGTAACTTGTCATTTTGATAAGCAACAGCTAAATAAGTGTAAGACATCTAGGGGCCGTTGAATTGTCACCCTTGTGAATCTCATGACAGAGGTTACAGCGGTCCTTGACTCGCAAGCAGCAGGAGTTGGATCGCCTGAGGGATGAGAGGAGAGAGTCTGAGGACCAAACTGATGGCTTGATGAGACAGAAGGAGGATGCACTCAAGGTAAGAATTATCACTCCTCCATCTTGTCTGTGAATTTCTGTGATTCCATGATCAGCCTGTAGAGATCTGTTTCTATGTACGTCAACCTGACTGGCATAATTTTGCAATTTATATCATTTCATTTTAGATTTTATAGCCCCACTCCAAAACCTTTATTACTCCTTAAGAGGTTTCAATGGTAATAATGAAGTGACAGTGTGTTGCATTTTGCAGTTTGTAAGAATGTTTTTGTCGCGATGGTATGTATGATGTTGGCTCAAATGATGTTGAAATGCTAGGACATAGTGAAAGTAATTTTGGGTATCATTTATTTCAATTCAGTTCAGATCAATTCTATGATATTTCTACAGAAATGTAAAAATATGAGCTTTGCTCTTGAATATATTTCAGTATTCGAAGGATCCAACAAAGTGCAAAGGGCCAAACTGGATGTTTTCCAAAAACTCAAATTCTGAGTTTGTTACATGAAACAGTTGCACATTACCAGTTCATTGCTGGTATTTTTAGAAATGGGGAGAAAAGGGGGATGTAGACAACTTGTAAAAACATGCTAGGGACCAGAAGGGAAGAGATCTTATCAAGTTTCATGTCTCGACATGCAAGAGTCAAGCTAAAATCGAAGACCATATGTTCCTTCTTCCTGTACAGCATGATCCCCCAAAGCTAAACTACAATCTCAGACCCTTTATAAAGGAAAACTTTTTGTGAATGTCTTCCTTGTATCTATGCACCGATTGTCAAAATGGATACATCTTAAGCGAGAATATCTTCAGTTCTTTCAAAGTATGTGATTGTTGCATAAAATGATATTGTCATTGAATGCATGAACAAAAAACAGACAAAAGTTGATAAGCGCCTCTGTTTGCTTGCTTTGAGTATACTCTTATGGCAATTTTATCATGAGAAATCATACATAGAGTTTTACTACATAGTGGGTGTGGTTTGTTTTGTTTTGTTTTGTTTTATTTTATTTTATTTTTTTTTTTTTGGGGGGGGGTACAGTTCTTGTTGTGGCATTTCTAGGTATGTTTTACTTGATAATGGTACTATGTTTCTTCCTGACTCCCAATCTATCGTCTCTAGCTCTTGAAGGACCAACTACAGGACGCTAAGGCACAAGCCAAAGAAAATGCTGATGCTATTGAGCAACACTACCAGGTATAGCAGTTCAGCTTTGATATCTTCCTTTATCAAAATATATCAATGTCGCAGCTGATTGACAAATTGCCCTACATTGACGTACATGTTGTAAATAAGCACAGTATTAATCAGTGTTTTAGTTGTAGTCATGATAAAAAAATCATACACATATGTACTCGGGCTGGATTCGAACCAACAACCTCCTGATCAATGGACAGCCATTCTAACCACTAGTCCAGCCCTAGTATTTGATGCCCATGATTTTTTTTTTTTTTTATCATGGCTACTATAAAATGCTGATTAATTTAGTGCTTCTTTATGTCAATGTAGGGCAATTTGTCTATTAGTGGCAATAAAAACAACGTGACACAAGAATTTAATTAATTTGCATATTAATATTATGAGTATTTGCAATGTTACATAGCTTAACACATGAATGATAATTTTTTGTGTCAATTTCATTCTGGTTAAAAATGTGTATTTGTTTTAAAAGCAGGCAATGTAGATGATTATTGACTTTTTCACATAAGTAGAAAAAAAAAAGATGTGGAATGAGGACAGGAAAATGATACAATGTATTTTTCATATTTTGTGCATTTTGTATGTCATGCAGTTTCACAGCTGTACGAAATATAAATTCATTATTGTTTTATTTCAGTTGGATTTTTTCAATATCAAAGAGGTTTGAATCCTTGATTGGAGGGCGGTTCGCATGTAAATTACAAACCCCAAGTCAAAATGTCAACTTAAAATAAAAACCTAGACACTGACTTGTATGATATACATAGCTCTCTAATGAGGAAGATTGTGTAAACAATCCTGGAATAGCAGCAGTCTTTCATTAGAGGTTTCAGCGTTGCCTTGAATTTTAAAAAGACAAGGACAACTTTGAGAATGCATTCAATCTGTCACAGCATGGCAAAGAGTACATACTGTGCAGGGAGCAGAATGCATGCAGCACTTGTGATGTGTTCATAAGTAATCAAATGTCAGAAGGTGTCTGAATTTTGAACTCCCCCAATTTTCTCCCGTCTGGCGTAGAACCTCCTTGATGATAGCCAGCAACAGTTGGAGCTCAAGGAGAAGGCGTTACAGAGGCTGACGAAGGGACTGCAGGAGAAGGACCGACTCATTAAGGTGAGTTTAGCACCTCAAGGCTTTACTCCACCTAACAAAACAAAGCTGAGCACAATAAATGCAGCCATGTCAACACACACACATACACATTTCGCATGGAGCAGCCTCCTCATTTAAAGTGAAACTCCAGTTTACTATCAAGAAGATTGTATGGCATGGTGTGAAATCAGGCAAAAAAAATATGAGCAAAAGTTTCATTACATTGGGACATTGAATTTGTGTATGTTTTCAGAAAACTGCAACATCTTTCATTATCACATTCTATGCAGATAAGAGGAGACAATCCTTTTTTTTTTTTTTCTAGATGACATTATAAGCATTAAATAAGTTTAAGTCAGGACATACCTATTTTGTTTTAAACAAATGAATAATAGTTAAACACGAAGGCTGTTTAACATTTAGGGGCAATTACTGGACTTCATTCTCAGAAAACTTTGTGTGCCAGCCGGCAAAGAAAACTTGCCACCTCAAAGGCTAATTGCCAAACAATACACAGAAAGAGTTGTAGAACATCCCTGTATTGTGACTGCTGAAATCAAAATCAGATATACAGGCAGTGGCCTTCATTTGTTAAACATGGCATGGGGACAGGAAGGGAGTGAGGGGGTTGGTTTTTCACAAGAATAGTATATGTGATGTGATTACTCATGTGCCAAATAAACCACAGCTTAAAGTGTAGGATACAATGTAACATGTTCCTGATAAAGAAGACTTTTTTGTTTATCTTCTTTTTTTTTTGGTCATCCCTCAAGAACATAGTGGCAGTTCCTTGGATTGAATACTTAGAGCATTATAACGTGTGTCTGTTATTTTTTTACAGTGTGTGTATTGGGGGGGGGGGGTGGGTGATGATTTATATATTCTTTGTAGTATCGAGATAATCATTTCACTGCATGCATGAGAATATTACACATTATAAAAATATTGATGACGTTAGAGATGGTTGAATTTGCAGGTGTATTAAAGACACTGGATTTCATTCGATTATCTTTACATCAAGCCCTACTTGTATTGAAAGAATGCAATGCACTTGCTTTGTTATGAAGATTTTTTTTTTTTTTTGTACATTACATGCTTGTCTTATCCACCAGAGCTGAGTTAACTATTAAAAAAAAAAATAACAATCTGAATGTGTTCATAACACAGTCACTCTTACACCATGCACGCTGTGATTTTCTAACCTAATCCGTTATACAATAGTCTACTCACGAAAAGGTTCTCGCTGAATGCAAAATGTGCAGTCACCTGGTTTCTCTTTTCATTCCTCAATTAAAGTGGAATTGTCCAAAACAGGTCTGTGGATTTATTTCATTTTGTTAGATTCAGCAATGGAAAAGGCACATCCTTTCATGTACCCTAAATATGTCCCCATGCATTATATTTGTCCCAAGTCCTGTTTTCTAATTTTGTCTGTGTAAATATAATAGTACATGTAGCATACAATTTGTACATCTAGAAGGTAATGATTCTGTACTTTGACTTTCTTGGAGCCATGTTTGAGTGGTAATTTAAAACCTATGATCTTGTTGGACAGCTGTTTGCTTCAATAAAGTACACCTTTTATTTGCTGTTTATATCTCCTTTTTTTTTTTTGTTACTCATATTTTTTGTTAGGTAGGGATGGGATAGTTTTGGCTGTAAACTTTATGCCTGTTTAGATAGCACTATTTATATCCATAATGCAATATTTGATGTGAGAGAATGAGTAAGTATTTACCTAGTGTAGCCAAGTTAAGCTGTATCACTGTAATGTGCATGTCCATTTCTTCCATCAAACCACACAAACATACTAATCTGCATAGGATTACATGGAACTCGCAAAGAATGCCAGCTTGCCGGATGTAAGTTTTCACACATCGGTTGTTGCACAGAGCATGCCTTGTTATCTGTGAATACTCTTTAACTTGTGTAGTACTTTTGCTTGTTTATTACATCTCTCTAACTTTACTGAGTAACCATGTCATGTCAGCATGTTAACACATTGTCATATAGTAATACTGCTGAAAGGTATGTGATGTATGGATATGTATATATGTGTATGACAACTTCATGACTTCTTCATATTGTAATAGACAGCACTAACTGTTCATTCATCTTAAAAAAAAAAAAAAATGCCTGGTAATGATATGTAGCAGCTTTAGAGAACAGTGTCAGTTCTTCTTTGGAAACAAACAAACAAACAAACGACACCTTTGCACCAGCAATCCAAAGTGTATTAAAATCACATTTGTTAACATTTTGTCTTGATTTTATTTTTTTGTTTTTTTATTTTTTTGTTGAAACTAGAAAATCCTTTTAAAAGTTAAGGCACAAGTGACATTTGTGGAATCCAGACTTTGACATCTTAAAACCCACTTTTTAAACTTTTGGAAGGTTCAGGCAACTATCAATTTGTTTGTTTTGTTGTTGTTGGATTTTTTTTTTTTTTTTTTTTTTTTTGGGGGGGGATATTTGAAGTTGTAGTAGATTGATATAACCTTACATATTTTCTTCTTTTTATATGGATAGATGAAATAAATAGATAGATGTAACACATTATCAAACAATTCAAAGTTCATTCGTGCTTGTTATAGCAATTGCAATACTCGAATCATGCTATCATATTATATTAGAATTAGCAAAAACTGTACAGTGCAACCAAGCTAGTATATTCCATATACTGTCAGCTGCCTCCATATCTTGACACTTCTCTACCTCATTTGTTTTGTACATATACAATATGAATATTCATACACAAAACTATTGATAAACGTGCACCAATCAAGTGATGTCTCTCCTTAGATGGAAGTACATTGTTCCATGGATGGGTTTGGATTCTCTCTGCACATTTACCATTAGTATCACCATGCAAACTGTATCATCACTCTGTATAGCACACTGTCCTGTAATATTATATCAGCCTGGGAACACGCTCTGATGGGTATTTGCTGTAAACTTGGTGGAAGTTACAATTGTATGAATCAAGAGATGTTCTGTTGAAATGTATTTTCTCTTCTTTTTTCTTTTCAACCTGTGACCAGTTTGCAATCTAGCTGGTACATGTATATTTGAAAGCACAAAGCATGCATGCATTTGGTTTGATAAGAATTTGATGCATTAACTCACACTGCATGTTATTGCCATAATGGCTGTTTCAGCACTATAGATGGCAGCTTCAACTGATTATTTTATTCTCCTCTTGCACTTACAAAATCCATTTCAGTTATTTACTAATTTAACCACTGTTATTGGTATCACAAAATATACATGCAATAGGTTGTAAAGAAACATGTAACAGAAATTGAAGGCACTGTTTAACAGTGCTTTCTAGTTTGAGAAATCTGAGCTGCACAGCCCTGTAACATACTGACAATGAAGCAAAGAAAAAAAAAAAAGAACAGAAAAATTCCTGCAGATTAGATTGATGGTTGATTGCTTCAGAATATTTGAATATCTGAGAGTGACTGGATTAAAGATATTCAGATCTTTGTTTTCCCCATCAACCTAAGAGTCATGATAAACCACATTTGAAACATTCGATTAACATCCTATATGGTGATATTTGTTCATAGATGCATGTATCTCAGTTGCAACAGCATATTACATTTTCAAAACTGTTGTGTGCGTTCATATGTGTTTTTCATCCAATTAAAGATTATGCAGCTCAGGCAGCAAAACTTTAACATACTTGCCAACTAGTAAGATTTTATCAGATTCAGTGAGATTTTTTACGTTAAAAATAGCAAAATCAGATTTTCTGTCAGAGAAATCAGATTTTTAAAAAAATATTTAGATATACCTTTCATGTGTATTTTCTGAAGATTTGACCGAAAGTAAGATTCTTAACTTCAGTTTGCATATAAAATAAGATTTTTGCAATCCACGAGTAAGATATTTCATCTTGAAATGTTGGCAGGTATGCTTTAAGACAAATGTTAAATTTCAGCCTCTATAATGTTAACCAATGCCTCTAAATTGTGCTTCGCACACTTGTTTAATCTGTTAGGTGTGTTTCTGTTTGTTAAATGTCAACTTGTTGAGCAATTAAGTAAACAAATGTACCTGGTGCACTATCTCAGAAGTAGTTCATGTTTCACTGTATTGCACCTCTTCCTAGTAATGGTTCTCCATGGAGTATTCTGTTTTTCACATCACTACATAGCCACATTTCTTTGACATCACATTGCGATTATCCAGTCTCCCAGAGTGTTTTCTCGTCTGTCGTGTGCAGTATATTTGTTTTAAAAGTGTGTTCTGAAGTCATCTTTTTCGACTTATATATTTTCCAGTCAATCAAGTTTGTTACTTCTGTGAATCTTTACTATTAGTAGAGATTTCTTTATCTTATCACTTTGATAATAGTAGTTGGATCTGATTGTAGCTGGTTAGTTTGCATGACGCATAAACACAGACGATAGTAGTCTGGTCACACTTCATTGGAGAGACATACGCATTTATTGCCATTCGTAGCAAGTAACATGTGACTTGAACATCATGGTAGTGTACCATGCTTGGGTTAATTGATGATTATCAAGTTATGTCTACATCAGAACCTCTCGTGTAAGTTTCAAATAATTTATGGTGAATGATACCATTTCAAAGAGTTTTGTATGGTAAATCGTCCAGGGCTTCCACACACAGGGTATCTGACTGATAAGGTTACCACCAGTTTCATATAATTTGTAATTACATGTACAACTATATGCTTCTTGTTTGAACTTTCGATTCCCAGTATGATAATTTTTTTGCTGTCATAATCATTGCAACATAGAGAAAAGCCTGGATGTTGTAGGGACAGAAACTTGAGACTATGTCAAAATTTCACAAGTCAACCAGAAAGAATTTTGCTTTTGTTCTTCCCTTTAGGCTCAATATGCCTCGACTGATGGTGTCATTCAGGATCTGAGAGACAAGCTAGCTGACAGAGACAAGGCTATACAGGTGAACCTTTATTTCACTAAGTCATGTGATCTGTTACACTGATACCTTGTTTCTAATGACCAAGAATGAACTGTGAGGTGTTGTTTTAATCCCTCTCTCACTCTTTTTGTAATCAGGGATAATTGGTCAAATAATGCTTTTGCATGAAATTTCCATGCCTAAGCATTTTCATGCCAACCTTTATAGTGGGCTGAATTTCTGTATCTCTAATTTCCAAGGCAGTGTACATGTAGCTTCAAGGTATGCTTGCAGTAGAATGCCTCAAACAAACTAAATATATTCTTGAAAAACAAAACAAAACAAAACAAAAACAAATAGCATTTAAGATTGTATTTGCTTTTTTGGAAGTTGCAGGTAGATGTCATTTACAAACTGTGCAAGCAGTAGATGAATACTTGTGCAAACAATTATGCAATTTTAATCAATGCAAAGCATATGCATGTAATCCCAGTATGGATGAGAAATATGGTAGGGTTGTGTGTGAACATGATTAATATTCATTACCACCACTGTCCTCCTTTTGGTTGGGCAGGAGGCCAATGAGGATAAGGCAAAGGCACTGGAGGCAAAGGAGGCGGAGCTAAGAAAGCTGAAGCAGTCGCTAAAGGATCACCAGAAGGACCTGGAAAAGGCTCACGGCGAGATCATGGAGGACGCCAACAGATTAGGGGTTCGTATGTGGAGGAAATTCATCCCCTGGGAATGTGTGTGTCCAACCACATTGTGCCTTCCCCTGTCAGAAATGATGTGCTTGATCATGTTATAATGCACATTCCCTATAGACCAAAGATTGATTGGAGTTGGGGCTGAGTGTGTTAATGCTTGCTCTTTTCTTGAGAAGAGATTATAGAAGAGCAACTACATGTGATTTGTTATGAGGAAAGTATCTTAGGGGCTTAAAAAACACAAAAGAGAAAGCAAAAGTTTGCTCATTACTATAGACGTCTGAGTTAGAACAGGAATTCTGTTTTTAGTTTGTATCGAGTCCTAATGTACATGTATTAGATACGAATGTGGTGAAATTTGCTTAGATTGTGAGATATTTAGAGTTACACTGTAACTCTTTATAAATGACAAATATTTTATTGAATTATTATCCATTACTGTGAAAATAGGTGATCGTGGACTATTAATCAAAGCTTAATTTATGCTGTAGGCAAATCTGCCTTGATAGTTTTCACCATAGTTCACCAGTAAATGGAATAAATCCATCATGAACTAAGTCATGATTTTGCACTCTACAGGAACTAGAGGCAAAGTTAAAGGATCTTGACAACAAGAACAAGCAGCTGTCGGACAACGTGAGGGTGCTCAACAAAGCAAATGAGGTGAGTAAGATAAGCCCCATCCCTATATTTCATCATCATTGTTTGAGAACCAAAAAGACATTGATACTGTGCAAATACCTACTGCATTAACAATCTAACAATCTTCTGTTACTCAACAGACTGAGATGCAGATACTGAAATAAAATTGCTGTCTTTTGTGTCATCTGTGGTGTAATGTGTTTTTTTTTTAGCCATGTCATACTGAAATGCTGTGTACTTTCATGTTAAAGAAATATGCGTGAATGCATGATGTGTCATGAATTTTCATGATCTTTGTGAGAGGCATGTGGTTGAAAAAGAAGCACAGCCCATGTGTGAAGAGGTGTAAGGAAGATCCCAAGTGAACAGCAAGTGACAAGGAAAGGAGATCAAATTACTGTGATATAAGATCATGTCTACAATGGTATGTGACATGGTTTGGAGATGCCTGATGCTTCTTGGATCGCTTTGGTATAGGTTCTTTTGACTCCTTCCATTGTGCATGAGACTCGGTCCATCCACAATAAAAGCAGAACAGTCAGTCTGAGATGTAGTAATGCTAATTTTCAAAATGACTCTCCACACCTGCTTCTCTAACCATCCACAGGACGCGGAGGACAACCACCAGCGCTCCCTGGGAGAGAAGGACGCCATCATAGGTCGGCTCCAGGCAGCCATTGCAGGAAAGGAGCGGGAGCTGGAGGAGGAGCGCGGAGCTCAGCAGAAGCAGAGGGAGCAGAGTGGGGCAGCACGGGACGAGGCCATCAAACAGCTTAATGATCGGCTCAGGGCCAAGGACAAGCAGCTGGAGGCGAGTACTACCTTAATCCATCTATCCCTGGGGGAATTGGCCTGCAGAAGTCATCGTCTTACTAAATTGGCAACACTGAATTTCACTGCACATCTGATATGGGATGAATGAGATGGAACTGGTTGCATTCACCAAATCTCCACAAAATCAGAGATATGTTTACATATATTTGCCAGGTTGAGATAGAATCAGGATATGTAATCCTCTAACATGTGTTGCCAATTTTTAGTCCTGAATTTAGCGATGCAGGGGTTTTTGACAATTCTACAACCAAAAAAAGAGCCATATAATCACAAAAAAGGGACTCAAGTGGGGAGAATTATTTACTTACCGTATGAAGCAATAATGATAAACACTAACACAATTATGATGAAAGATACAACAGTGTTGTGTGTGGGACATGAGAGGTTGAGGCCAAATTCCAATTCTAATGATCATTTCTTTCATGCTGAATGTTACTCCTCTTTTGGGCCAATATTCCATATGTCATTGACAGGTTGCCAAAATGAGTTCACAACAGCTTTCATTTTCAGCTTTTGAGCATTATGTTGAAATGCTTCTTATTCTCATTGATTTCTGTTTGTCGTCGTCCAGGAGATCGTCCAGGAGCGAGCCGATGTCGCCGCAGCGAACGAGAAGGCCACCCAAGACTTGCTTCATACTATCAGAGACAAGGACAGCCAGATAAAGGTGAGAAAAGCAAGTATGGGACTTGCATAGATTAAATACCAACTCTGCCATCCATCTGTACAAGTAGTGTACTTCAGGTGATTTTCTTGTGTGAGGGATAGCTATTCATGGGTACAAATCTTGTGACTGTATACTTGGTGTGTTGTCAGGTTACCCATATAAAGTCAGTGATTATTAAAGGGAAGAAAATGTGCGGAAAGCTGATTTTGGCGATTTTTCTTCTTCTTTTTTTGAAAATGGACTTTTGCTGAAATTGAGTATGTGATTCTTTAACTACCACCTGTCAAAATTAAAAAGTCAAAGGTTTGTTCCCCTCCCCCATAATATTATGTAATGTTACATTATCTTTATGTCAGTAATGGCAATGACTCACTAACTCAAGGGACTCTCTTGTTTTCCACATCATTTTCTTCTGATGATGTGGAAGTCAGTACTTAGGAAGTCAGTCAGTGCTTAGGAAGTCAGTACCCTAGTAGTACAGTGGCCTGCCGATCTGTTGGTTCACAGTATGTTATCTGTGCTGTCTCTGTGCATGCCACCATATCTATCCTCTTCCTTCTTCTTACTATGTCCCTCCCGCTCCTCCCTACACCCCACAGGATCTGAACGACAAGTACAATAGGGCTCTGGTTGACAGTGGCAACGCTGTCAGAGACCTTCAGAGGCAGATTGCTGAGAAAGAATTTGAACTGCAGGTATGTTATGGGTCTCATCACGTTGTTGCTATGCTTTGGGGGGATGTACCATTATAGCTAAATCAGCAGTTTTCTCATATTACTCCAGATGATCGTTTTCAAAATGCAATGCAGTTGATTTGCAGAGACCTCTGCTACTTTTAATTGTTCGGTTATCATACTTTACTGTGATAACCTTGATTTCATAGAAGTGTTCTAAAAAAAATTATGTTACCAAATTAAGCTTTGTTGCAGCATTTATGATGGCCCCTGTCCTTATTGTACTCTGTGCTGTAATCTCCAAGAGACTTTTCCCGACTCCCCTTAAAAATCCAAATACAAATGTATGAGTTTACCTTATAGAAGATATAACTCCTCTTTTTTATCAAAGACTTAGAGAAATTTGCCAGGGGACAAAAAATGGTACTGGGAGATGTTTATCAATTGGGAGATGCTTTTAAAAGTATTTGTTAGAGAAATTTCTTTTGAAACTCAGAAAGTTAAGTAATGTGCTGGTAAAGGTATATCATACTTAGTATATACATATACCTACAAATTGTTCAAACATTCATATGTTGAAATGAAAATGTTATATTTCATGTGCTTCTCAGAGTGCTGAAGACACACTAGCCAGGGCTGACCAGCAGCAGGCAGCAGTGCTGGGGAAACTGAGGAATGCCTTGGCTGAGAAAGACAAGACCATTGAGGTATTGAATCCTTCTTTTTCTTTGCATGTCTCCAGAAGGCACAAGGAGACCTCATATCATAGCTCTTTTACTTTTTTTCTTTCTTTTTTTTCTCTCTCTCTCACTGATACAAATTCAGATTTACTAAACACATCATTAAAAACAGAAAATAAAACGTGATATAGAAATAAATGAATGTAGATGTGAACAAGAAAATACCAGAGTGCATAAGCAAACAGGAAGATGAATACAGGTTTTTGAAAAAAGGGGAAAAAAGGAAATCTTACTTACTTCAACACCTTGTGAGTATTCCACCAGTATTCCATGAAAAATGTATGATGAGGATTGTGCAAATGTGGAGGATTAACAAGACAGTTGTATGTTACATAGTACATATTCACAATAGTGGGGGCGCTGTGGCAGAGTGGATAAGACTCTCGACTCCCAACCGGAGGACCCGAGTTCAAATCCCGCGCAGTGCTTACGTCCTTGGACAAGGTGTTTTTACCCACAATGTCCCTCTTGACCCAGGTGTATAAATGGGTACCTGGCAACGCCGGGGTAATAATAATTGCAGGGCCCTCTGGTAGAGCAATGGCAACACTGAAGAGGCTACCCTAGATAAATAAGACCTTATCATTATCATATCATTATCAATAGTGAACGCTCTTGTGTGAAATTTAAGGGAAAACAAGGAAAACTTTTTTTAGACAGAGTTTCTAAACCTGCCTCTAATCTCCAGAAACTCCTCGAGAGTGGTAGGGAAAAGGACCGTCTCTTCCTGGACATGCAGCAGTCGGCAGTCCGTGCCTCACCCAGCCCTGGACACCAGGCCGAGGTTGCTCGGCTCAGGGATGATGTTGACCGGCTGTCCAGAGAGCTGGACAAGAAAAATGGTGAGCATTGTGAAAATAAAAGAAGAACACCATACAATTGGATGTTTGATGTCTTTATTGTTTACTGGTCTATAATATCTGTCAAAGTCTTCCACTGTTAAGGTTGTGCAAGTTGACAATAGAGAAATGTGATTGACTTTGCTAGCCTCTCTTTATTGTTACACTCTATTAGCAGCAATCTTTTATCAGTATTTAATGCATCTTCGGTTAAGCCAGCTGATTTTTTTGATTTTTTTTTTAAATCAGAGTTAAAATGCATCTTTGATGAAGCTAGCATCAGTAAGTTACTTAAGGAATGGTATATTTCTTTTTCCAGCCCTGATTGCAAAGTTGAAGTCTGACCGCCCTGATGAAGACTATGTAGCAACTCTCAAAGAAGACCTGGATAACAAGAATAAACTTCTCGCCAAAGCCAAGTGAGTATGATCCTTCCAGAGTGTTAGGAGATAGGACTCTTTATCTAGTAATTTTTAATGACTTTGTGATGGCATCTATTCATATTGGTGAAGGGACGAACAGAATTTGTGAATTCAAGGAAGCAAACATGAAAAGTAGCATGCCAGAGAAGAGTGACAAGTGTCTAAAGTTTATGACCTCATTAAATAGATATAATAATATATAATATTCATAGAGCGCTTAATATCATATTTCTAAGCACAAGGATATCACAGTGCTGCAGACATCTGTGTGTTTTGGGGTGTTTTTTTTTTTTTTAAGCATCTGTGATATGAAATTATCTCTTGTCATGATATTGAAATGCAATTACTGGGGGAAAAAAATCACCTGTTCTGTGCTGAGAAAAATCATTGGCATGACAGCATCATTGACTGTGTGATTAACAATATTTTCCTCTCCTCGCAGGGAATCATTGGAGAGTTTACAAGATGAGCAGGAGGCTGATCGACAGAACAAGCACTCCATGGTGAGTGAGAGGGACTTTCACTCGATAAGTGTGTCAAGTACAGAACGGTCCAGGATCACAGAAGTACTCCATCACTTCACATATTGCTTTCCATAGATTCTCACATTTATGTAGTTTTAACTGGTTATGACAATAATTGAAAA
Source organism: Diadema setosum (assembly GCF_964275005.1). Taxonomy (NCBI): domain Eukaryota; kingdom Metazoa; phylum Echinodermata; class Echinoidea; order Diadematoida; family Diadematidae; genus Diadema; species Diadema setosum. The sequence goes on from NC_092701.1 coordinate 34,739,297, forward strand.
AACAACAATAATAATAAATAAATAAAAGACCTGAAGGAATTGAATAGATATAAGGGAAAATGAAGGAATTATTTTATTACTGTGCTTTTTTTTTTTTCAACCTGATTGTGCTTTTGAGTTTAGGAAAAGTATTCTTTTTTTTTGTGGTTGTGATAATTATCTATTCAAAGCAAATTATTTCACAGACAGAAATGCTTGTTTTGTCCATGACTAATCTAGCAAAGTGAAAGTTGTAACCATGAGTTAGTTTGCTCTTTAGAGGAACAAAAAAAAAGTAATAATAATTGAGGAATTGTGGAATATGAAGTTGTATGAGCCATACACCGACAGTCGATGAGCTATGATTTGCAAACTATCATGCTGTCATCTGTGTCATGAAGTCTGTTTTACAGTGTGAATCTGTCTTGTTCTGGCTTTCTTATTGCTCAACGTGCTAATTTCTCTCTCTCTTTGTATAGGCCAAGTTGCGACGGAGGATAGCAGAATTGGAGGATGAGCTTCAGGAGAAGCAGGATCGCATCGACGCCCTCAACAAAGCCGCCAGGATCAAGGATAATTTATACCAGGTAGGGATGCCTGAGGATGGTCTTGTGCAGTGTTTTAGGATTACTTTCTGAGGACAGCTGTGTGAGGATGCCCTGTGAGGATGGCCAGATGAGGGTGGCCAGTTGAGAACGGTCATTTGAGGACTGCTGTATGAGAATGGCTGTGTGTCAATACTCTGTATATACTCTCAAGTTAACTCCTCGTATTATAACTTCAAATAATGAATGGGAACACTTTGAGTGCATAGGTGTTCATGGGAGATGATGCCCGCCAGTAGGACAAAAGTAGTGTGTTGTCCTAACTGAATGAATGCCAAAATGTTGATTCACGCTTCTTTGTCAGACAGGTAACTTGAAAATATTTCGCAATTTGATTGCTTCCTCTATAAATCAGAGTTCTAAAACATAAGGTTAAAGATGGAAAAACAAATGCAAAATATCTACATGGATGTTTGTGAAAAGACCCTGTTTCATCTCTCTCTTTTTTCTCTACTTATCATTCTGTAGGAACTGAAAATGGAAAATTCAAAGTTTGTCGACAATGAGAAGAGTCCCCGTGGCAGTGATTCTTCAGATCAGGTTTGTGACAGCATTACTCGATTTCATTTGTCTTTTGCCGTAGTAGGTCCTTAGATTCTTTGTTGTTGTTGAATCAGTGTGCGTGGTATTTCATTGAAGAGTTCAATAAGCTGTAGGTTAAGCCTTCAATGTTGATGATGATTTAGTGTCGTTCCCCACAGCTGCTTGAGTTTGAATTATCATCTGATGTCACCTCATCTGGGAAATCTATGCTGTTACAATGGTTTAATTTAAAGAAAAAAAAAAGTAATCAAGCAATTTTACCACATTCTAATTAAAGACCATTTAACGGGTAAGTAAGTCTTCTTCACATTACTTTGTTCCAGGGCTGTATTTAATAACTGACATTTACACTCTACTAGTGTAGCACTTGTAAGCATTGTCCAGTCTGTCATGTAAATACATTCATTTGATATGCCTCCCTGAATCTATTAGCTAACTTTTCCTTGTTTTTTTTTTTTTCCATCTTGTGAATTTTGGAATAAAACACAAACACAGCTCCAGCAGCTTCTGCAGGACCAGATCCGGGAGTTGAGTCGGCTGACCGATGCCCTGCACTCCGCCCTTCCTCTCAACGTCAACATCACGCACCAGAGTGAGGCTGGGAGTAACCGGGGCGGGATGACTGACGCCAAGTCAGGATCCATCAGAGACGTGCTTGGAGCGGAGCTGGCAGCCATGCAGTCCCTCCGACGCCAGATGGAAGAAGGGATGGGGCGGACAAACGAGGGCAACCACCTCCACGTGGTGATCGACAGACAAGGTGTGGTGCAGTCGGCCACCACCAGTGGTGTGGGTAGCGGAATCGGCAGTGACAGTACTGGTTAGTGTAGCATGTCTATGGGCAATGGTGATCTAACAGCACTAACCACTCCTAAACAAGGGTACTTGATATTTACCTTGCAGGGAACTTGATATTAACCTTCCATCATATGACATGGCATGATATTCATTTTTTTTTTTTGGACATCTTTGATTGGACCATTTGAAGCATGAGTGTAACTAATCTCTAAGCAGGTTAGATTTGGGTTTGTAGAATTTACATTTAAAAAATATAGCAAATAATTTTGAGCATGTAAGTCTTGATTTTAGCTCGATTAGATTCAAAATACTGGCAAGATGCATGCATTTGAGCCATCAACAGTGCATGTGTTTGGTGAAGGTTGATAGACTGTCAATGCCTATTGCAGTAATGCATGATATAATTGGATACCTCTACCATCTCAATTTCAGACGTTTCGCCAACCGTCACCACGGCCAGTGAGGCCCAGCGCAGGAGCTTTGGTGTTGGTCACGACCCTGACATGATGCAGCAGCCTTCCCGCTTCTCCCACCAAGACAACGGTCTCTACATTCCCGTCCCTCAGTCCCCCATCACCCTGGACGACATCCGCGACTCCAACGCCGCTTCCAATGAGGAACTCCGGAAGGAGGTGGACGACCTGCGCTCCAAGCTCAAAGAGGCCCGGTGGCGGCAGCAGTCTCTGGAGAAGCGGCTGGAGCGAGAGGAGCTGGACAGCCTACGCAGCATCCCTGGACAGGAGCAGGACGGGGACCCGCAGCTGGTGGCCGGGCTCCAGAAGGATCTGGCTGCCCTGGGGAAGAAGCTGCGGGAGAGCGAGAAGCACAACGCCACCCTGAAACAGCAGCTTGATGCGGCACTACTCAATCAAGCAAGAAGTGACAGTTCAGGTGAAGCGTCCTAACCTGCTCTTTTTAGTCAGTACTCATTGAAAAAGAATGAGGGAATGTCATCAAGTGCAGTAGGAAGTTTTTTACATATTATATGCAGTATCTCTATGAAATATGCATGTAGATTTAGAAATGCAATACATTGTACGTAGCTTGCATTTGTTTTTGTAATTTCTTTACCAGCATATCAAGATGGACTCATTCTGTTCTGTTTTTTCCCCCTCTCAAAATAAGATATGTTCCTAGAAAAAAAAAAGATATGTTTGTAGACTCAATGTTAATTCACTTTCTTGAAAAGTGGACAAACATGATATTCTCTGTCTTGAGAAGTTATACTACAATCAGAATGATGAGTGTGTGTATGAACAGAAAACTAAGCTGAAATCTTTCATATAGATGGACAATGCATGCCATGTTCAGATCATCAAATTTGATATGGAATGTCATTGTAAATGCAGATATCAGGCAAGATATGTTTCATGACAATGGATATGTTATGTTTGTAAACCAGGAGACCATGTTGTCCCCATATTGAAGCAGCAACTTGACCAGGCCAAAGCCCTGCTGGAGGAGAAGGACCAGAAGCTGCTTGCCAGTGAGCAGCAAAACGCCGCCCTGCGCCACCACCTGGGCATCGGTCCGGAGTCTCCACCGGACTCGGGTAGGGACCTGGTGGACAACCTCAAGCTGGAGAACGAGCAGCTCTCGTCCCAGCTCCAGGACGCTGTGCAGAGGGAACGCAGGAGGCTGGAAGAGAGGGACAGGGACCTGGACCAAGGGGCTGCAGCCGACAGGGCACGAGAGGCTCTGCTCCAGAAGAAGTTGGACAAGGCCAGGAACCTGATAGAACTCCTGAAACGACACATCAGACTCAACAACTCAGGGGCCGAGGGACAGGGGAGTGAGTTCAATCCAGAACTGATCGTGGACATGGCCCGCGAGATTGAGAGACTGAAGGGAGAACTGAAGAGTTCTGAGGATAGAGAGAAGGGACGAAATGGTGACGAGGTAGACATGGATGATCGCAGCAAACCCACCAAGCCATCGCCAAGAGCTGAGCAGAGGACTCTTCCTCCATCACTGCACAAGCAGCTGGAGAAAGCTCAGAGTGAGTTGAATGCAACAAAGAGGAGATTCAGGGCTCTTACTCTCAAACTCCATGCCACTGAAGGCACCGTCCACCAGCAGGCCGAACGCATCAAGCGTTACAGACGACAACTCCACAATGCAGGGGTTGCTGCACCAGGCACTCCGAAGCGTGTCAGCAGCGACTCCAACCTTGTGCGAACCTCTGTGTTTGGATTAACCAACCGTCGCATGTCAGGGGCATCTCTGTCACAGGTGCCCAGCTCTGACGATGACAGGGACAGCACATCATCTGCCAGTCTCAGTCTGTCGGAGAGGAGCTTTGGTGTTGTTGATGTAACATTTTCTGGGTTTGGTCTGACTGATGACACGGAAGAACTCAAGGAGCAAGTCACAGTCCTGAAAAAGCAACTCAAGCGGTGCCGCCACGTGATTCGCAAGCTCCAGACCCGCATCCAGAGTGCCGGCCTGAGCCGACCGGCCAGTCCGTCCCGTGATCCCGCCGACTCTAGCACGTGGTTTGAGCTCGTTGCCAACCGCAATGCCTTCGAGCGACTCCAGCAGGACCTGGAGAACGTCACTACCCAGCTGGAGAAGGTCATGGACGCCAACGCCTCCCTCCAGGAACGCAACGCAGAATTGCTCTCCGAGTTGGTGGAGCTGCAGACGCAGAAGCAGAACTCCTTCAGCGAGGAGGTCATCCGGTCGCAGGAGATGGAGATTGGGCGGCTGCACGAACAGCTGGCAGAGCTCCGCAGCTTGATGGGGGTGCTGACCAACATGCTGTCAGAGGCCCTGAGCATCCTGAAGGGGCTGGAGAAGGACAACAAGTCGGCCATGGAGGGTGTGTACTCTGAGAGGGTCACAGCCATTGAAGAGAGAATACGGGATGGCAACGAGGTCGTGGATACAATCACAAGACTACTTGGAGGTGAGACTTCTATTTAATGATCACCAGTGATGCACTGTCAGTATTTTGCTGTGAAGTTTACATTTGAATGCATGAAGTCATTTAATAGCACTACATGTTGCAGTTCTCAGTGTTAGAAATTAGTTAAAGTATTGCAGAGGTTTGCCCAATACTCGTGCCATAAAGCTGTCATTCAAATTTGACCGTGCACATTTTAGTAATTTTGAATTTGGATTGGAAACCACCAGATTAGGTGAAAATATATGTGTCACATAAACATACGAGCACTATTAAATGATTATCATTTGACCAGACAAGTTGCACATTTGAATTCAGGAAGCTTGTTTTCTTTCCTATTTCTAGGAGAAAACCAGTTTGGAAGGAGACAGACTGATGACGATGTTCAGGAGCTGTTCTCTGAAAGGTATGTGCATCCTAAAAATATTGTCACCATTGGCAACAGAGAGAAAAACTGAAATATTTTCTTTATCATGAGTAATCACATGTGGAAGTGGCCTGTACATATATGTCAGAAACAATTATAAACTGGTGCATTTTGTAATATAACTGTGTAGTAAAAAAAAATAGAAACCTCATATGTGGAAATTCAAGTAAATTTGATGCAGAATCTTGTAAATTGATGGACATTTCTGGAAATCATACATACAGCTCACTGCAAATGATTGATAAAAATGGAACACCTTGTCATTTTCCGTTTACCTTGATTCCGAGAATGAATCTATATTTAGTGGCACTGGCAGAAATATGTGGAGTACGCACGAACCAAAAGATTGACCATTCTATATTCATATGGACCATAACGGGCAAACCCTTTAAAAAGGCAACAAAAACAGCTTGTAAACTGTCTGGGATAGAATTTGTCAAAGATGAAATGTCTAAGACAATTTCCTTGACAAATGTTTGTAAGATGGCCTAGGTCTTTGATTAGTGAAACTAAGACAAGAAGAAAATGAATGATTGAAAATTAGAACATGAAAGTTAGGAATAAAAACCAAGAGAGGGAGAAAGGATGGCAAAAAACAGAAGGAAAAAGACAGAGAGAAATTAAAAATGGAAGGAAGAAGAGCCACCTTCAAATTTCAATCTCATGTGTTTGTTGTCAGACTGCAAGCCAAGGATGAACAGATCCAGCAGCTGAGGGGTGAGATCCGTGGCCAGCAGAAGCTGAACCGAGAGCTGCAGGAGATCCTTCACAACAACGAGGTCAAGGCCGATGCCCTCAGAGATGAACTCAAGAGGTGAGTACTTCCTCTGCACTGGTCTCTCTCTCTATATATACCTGCTTTCACACACATCAGCTGTTGGTTTGGGGATCGCGATATGAAAATCTGTTATATTTGGCTCCATTCAGTTGCAAAAAAATAGAATAAAATACTAGTAATATTGCTGCAAATGAAACACATTGAAACTTCACGTTGTTCATGCCTAAATAATGAATAAAGCGTGACATCCTGGGCACCCAAATGTATGGACCTAGTGCTGAGTTGCATTATTGGGTTTCAAGAATTGATGGTGTCTTCCCTTGCTGCTATTCCCAGCAGTCAGATTTAAAATAGTTTCTAATAGTCTCTGTTAATAGCTTTGGTGTCTGTAACAGACACATATCTCTGAATTGATTTTTCACTTCTGTCCTGCCTCAAACTACAGGCTGAAAGCAGAGCACAGGGAAGTACTCAAGATCCAGGAGGACCTCGACAGCCAGAAAAGGCAGAACCAGGATTTGCAGAGCGCCCTCAGGAGGCAGGAGGAGAGAGCCGAGGCAGCCAAGAAGACCCTGGAGAGGTGAGACAATTCTTGCAAGAATCTAGAAGGGGAAATAAGATGCACACAAACCCAGTGTCAAAGCTGCTGTGTCTGTAGACAGACACACACCATATCTCTGCATTCAAAGATTCCATTATCATACAGAAAGCTTGTGGTTGGAGGTGTGAGAAATGATCGTCCATTGTCATGATGGGTAAGAGTATGCTATGAACATGTGTTATCAAATGGATGGAGTAAATCAAAGTGATGAGAACAAGCAGAAAAAAGACAAAAGCAACAAAACACCAGCTATTGTGTAAGGTATCATCCTTGTGTTGAGACCATCAAAGACGTAACAAGTGTAAATGTGTATATCAATTTATTACCACTAATATTGAATGTTTAGTGTAAGAAGGTTGGAAGAAGCCAACTGTAAATGCTGCAATATTTTAATTCAACTGACATTCATTGTCTTTCTTCTCATTGCTGTCTGCTTCTGCTGTTGCCAATTTGCAGGGAGTACGAGAAAGAGGTGGTAAACCTGCGGGAGCGGTTAGAGGAGTCGAGGAGGACAAGCCCCAAGCACAGGGACCGCAAGAAGGCATCTCCCACTGGCTCCAGCTCCGACATCTCAGATGGTGAGGAGTGTTCTCTGCCTCATAGCCTTGCTTGTATTGATGCCTGTAATTTTGCCCGAAGATTAAGACCCCACTAATCTCCAAGTTGGCAGCGCAGACCTTTGAACAATTATGCATACCCATGGCAGGGATAATGTTTAAGCATTTGTGTTGTTCTTGGAAAGTCTTCACAAACTCATCATTTTCAACTACTAGGTATCTGCCGTAACAAATTGTATTTTTGTCTGTACATGTGATAATTGCACAGCTAGCAAGAAATATCAAAGTAAATAAATGCCTGCACATCTCTGCTTATCAAGTCATATTGATGGGATTCTACCCACAGATAAGTGAGTGATACACATTTTGCAATAGTATATCAAGTAATTTCAGGTGTTCAACATGTGCAACTCTTAATCCAAGAGCCCAGCTTCAACCTGTGTACAGTCCCATTCATTTATCTTTGTGTCTGCATCCCTTCCTCGTACCTTCAGGCCAGGGCAGCCAGTATTTGTACGAGACCAACTTGAAGCTGACCACAGAGAATCGCTCCCTTCAGCGCCGTCTGGTAGAGCAGGAGGACAGAGCACTGCGGATGAAAGCAGAACTTGACCAGGCTAATGCAGACATCAAGAGGTGAATAAATGAAATGATTTCCATCCTACAAGAAACCCATCAGAGCCATAATCACTTCTGTGCAAGCCATGTTGATGTTAACAATCTTATGACAAGGAGCAAAATACTTCTTTTTTTTTTAGAGCAAGATATTGCCATACAAATACAGTGGATCTGCAAAAAGCTAAACAAAACATGGTAAAATAAAACTATTGTCTGTTATGCTACCACTATGCAAACCATCCACCTTGGTGTCTAATTGGTCATTCACAATGAAAGTCGTGGTGCTAGAGGCATCATTTCTGGTCCATTCTAGTCATCTCCAATTATCATATTAGTGTTTGTGTGCATGTGTGGGTGTGGGTGTTCTGTCTTTTTTATGTCACCCCCTGAGTCAGATTGTGTCTGTCAAGGAGTCATATGATTGAAGAGAAAGATAGAGGGGATCATGACTTGAAAAGAGTATGGATGCATTTGGTCTCCTAACTGCTGGAAAGACATGATACGAGCTAGGAAACTCTAGATGTTATTACAGAGGGACCCGTCCTAACTAAAATCCCATCTCCCTTGGTTACTGTCATAAGGTTACTCTCTGAGAAGCACCGCATGGCTGATGAGAAGCAGCGCCTACGTGAGCAAATCACTGAGAGCGAGCAGCTTTCAAATTCTCTTCGCTTTGAGCTTGGTGTATACGAGCAGCTGCATGGCAGAGGTAAGCTTTTCTGTCTGATTCTGACTCTCTAGAATTGTCCTGTCCTCTGCACATTCAGAATAAATATGGTAGTACATGACAGTTGCATTTTGATGTTCATGGAGTTGAAGATAGATTTCTGCCTAATAGTAGCTATTATCGGTTTCTTTGGACCAAGCAAACTGAAGTGAGTAGATGTCGTTACATTTGGAGAGTCATTCTGGGCAGAGTTAGTTCTACATTGTGCCTGAAACTTTCACAAATTTTGTGAGGAGCCAGGGTTAGTGAAAGTAAAATGCACACAAAAGATTTTGTCTATACAATGCATTTAGTGACAGTTGCAATTTGCAAATTTCATTCTGCCAAAAAAGCCAGTGGCTCAAATTCACAAAGTCTCATGTCGTTTATGTTTCTGGTTATTCAGTATCAAACATGATACTCTGAAATGTCTTTGATTCTATCCCCACAGATGCTGGAAGGACATCCACTGGTTCCCAGGGGAGAACTGGAAGGCATCCCAGCAAGACGTCCCCCTCCACCACCCACCTCCACGTCATCGACAGGACGACGGGCATGGACCTGTCCGAGCTCCTGCAAGAGCTGCGCCACCTGCGAATCCAGCTGGAGCACAGCATCCAGACCAACAACGCCCTCAGGATCAGACTGGAAGAGGCCCTGCGGGACCGGAGCTTCTCCCCGTCATCAAAGGGGGCGACCTCACCTTCCCCCTCGCCGCCCCAGCCGCAAACAACACGGTCAGAGGAGATCCGAATCCACACCACCACCACCACAAGCTCTAAACATCGGTCCAGCAACGAGCATCAACGGAGCAGCAGTAGCAGAAAGTTATTCACTGGTAATAGTAGACTTGCTAAGGGGGTAAACGCTGCATTTTTTAGTACAAATATCCTACTTGGCACAGATGTTCCCTAGGGCAATTGAAAAATTTTCATTTAAAGAGACACTCTGTATCTATGCAAATAAGCAGTAATTTGCATAATTTATGCATAAATACATATAAAAATTATTTAAATATATACGTGCAACCAACAGAAATACCTAATTTGGTAGAAGTATTCTTTGGAGTAAGTGAAAACAAATCCTGCAAAAATTGATTTCATACCTATGTAAAATTTGCATAATTATGCAAGTTATTGTGCAAAAATCTGCATTTTTGAAGAATTTCCAATCTATTAAGCACTGGATCTTGTAGTACAAAGTTTGAACCTGGGATGGATGTTCCTTGGGTCAAAAGCAAATGATTCATCTAAAGAGACAAACTGTCTCTTTGCAAACAACCTGTTATTTGCATAATATGCGTATCAATACCTACACATAGATAATCAGAACATACAAAAAGCAATAATGTGACAATGTCTAAAATCGTTTGAGCTTAATATCCAAAAAGCAAATAGAATAAGACAATATTCTCACAACAACACTTTTCACTTGCTTAAATTGTTTCCATATCATTTAATTAACTTAGGCATTTTATGCATAAATTACGCAAATAAGTATACAAGACGTGAAATTTCGAAACATATTGATCTTTGAAATAATTTCTGCTATCAATTTTCCCTCATTGCATAAATGCTTCGCAGGATGGGAAAAATAGCAATTGACAGTGACACTCTTTAAATATGATTATGCAAATATAACATTAGGGCCTACATATTAACAGATGCAAATCGGAACGATATTGCTTACAAAATGATTGTTTTCCCTTGCAAACAGTACACAACTGAGGTCATGGTTAGAAAATCATTACAAAAAACACTTCCATAGTGAAAGTGTGAGTTCTGATTTTCATTTTATTTTGTAGGCAACCAAGCGAATAACAGGCTTTTTACATCAATCTGATTATAAACTTGTGCAAATTATGTGAATGCAAGGGTATCTGCACACATTAAGAACTTACAAGCTTGAGTTAGAAACAAAGTCTGTTTCTGAAAAAAAAAAATCCCTCAGTATACTTTGAGCTGCTATGGCATAGAAACTATGCTCGGAAATTTATACACAATAACATTTTGATAAGGCAATAATTTATGCAAAAATTGTCATGTGAACAATATAGGAGATGTTATACTTTAAGTCAAATAATCTAAGTCTCTGACTTAAAATCAGTCAATTTCAACAAAAAATCAAAGCAAAAATAATATGTTTATAGCCATAAAATAGTATATCAGATGGCCTTTACAATTACTAGGATGTGATTTGTCAACAGATCGTCACATGCTACTGTTTACGAGGATCGTAAATGTCATATTCTCCCTGGTTGTGTTTGTTTTCCCTTGGGATAATGTAACTCCCTGGCGGTCCAAAGACTGTTATATTCCACCACATACCAGCTAATACCTGTATAGATAATCATGACCTATATGATCTTGAAGCTTTTTCAAAAAAAAAAAAATAATAATGTTAACTGGTTTTGTGTAAAGATGTCAGAGGTTAAGATTAAATATAATAATATACACAGGTAAAAATGTAAAAGGTAAGGATGTCAGATGTTATACATGTGTGCATCAAAATTAACTTTCATGCGACCCATACATTAAATGCAATGACTGTGATGACTATACCATGTCACTGAATTCCATGTCCTTTGCTACTTATCAAGAGGAAACAAAAACACTTGAGAGGGGAGGGCTCAACAAGGGTATCACTGTCAGGTAGAACATGCACAAATATGTACTAAGTTTCATGATACCTTGATTCACATTCAAGATATGGAAGAAAAAGTGAAATATAGCATTTTCATCAGAGCTTTGACCTTTTGGCAGGAAATTTCCCAGAGAATCTCCATTAGGTAATACATGTATATATTAAGTTCCAAGAAAAATCGTATAAGCAATGCAAAAATATGAGGGAAATAGAGAAATTTTGAGGGCCCAATTTACCTTGATCTTTTACCCCTGACCTTTGACAATGACCCATAAATTCCCTAGACAATCCCTGCCAGTACCAAGTTCCATGAAGACACCTTTAAACATTTGCGAGATACAGAGAAAAGAAAGTAACATTTTAACATTTTCACCGACCTTTGACCTTTGACCACTTGACCTGAAACCCCCTGGAGAATCTTATTTTGGTAGTACATGTATGCAGTCACTAAGTTTCAGAAAAATACCTTCAGGCATGGCATAGATATGGGGGAAATCATGAAATTTTAGTATTGACCTTGAACTTTTTGACCTTTGACCTCTTGCCGATTTTACTTAATTAATTGCCCCATCATACGTCATCCTTGGACCAAGTTTGGTGAAATTTGCTTAATCCAGTCTTGAGTCTTCGCGTAAACTGATACAATTTCTTAAGTCGACCTTGACCGTTGACTTCTGGTACATTCGGGTATTAATATGCACAATATGCTAATTAGATGGTATTTGCATAGAGAAACAGTGTTTTGATATAACAAACCATTTCCTTTTGACTAAAGGATAGGCATCCTACTTTGGTAGATTTTATCATAAAATGCAGTTCTTAGACTGTAAGAAAAACTTTGAAAATAATGTTTTACTTTATTTTCTTTAGTAATTATGTAAATTAGCTGGTAATGATTGTATAATCTTTGAAGGTCTTTTCTCATTTTGTTTCATAGAGTGTTTCCAATGGGTTATATCTATCTAGGATGAGATTTAAGGAGGGTTTCATTGTTTACAAATCAATTTGCATAATAATTCGCTTAATTATGCAAATTTTATGTTTATTTACATAGGTATGAAATCAATTTTTGCAGGAATAGTTTCCACATACTCTATAGAACACTTCTACCAAATTAGGTATTTCTGCTGGATGCACATATATTTCTTAATAATCTTTATATGTATTTTTGTATAAATTATGCAAATTAAGGCTTATTTGCATAGATACAGATTGTCTCTTTAGATGAAAAAATTCCAATTGTACTGAGGAACATGTGTGCCAAATAGGACATTTGTACTATAAAATGCAGCGTTCACCCCTATTTTCGCTCTTAGCAAGCCTACTATAAGTCGGAATGTTATTCTAGCCATTAACTCTCTTATGTTACGTTGTGCAGGACTGATTCTTCATGTGCTCTCCTTAAAGCTTCTGGGGGTAGAGCTTCGGTTGCTCCATGTCAGTGGAACTCTCTACCAATCCCACTTCGGAATTGTACTGATATTAATACATTCAAATCTGAACTAAAGACCTTTCTTTTTACAGCAATTTTGTGAATAATGTGTGACATATTGTTGAAGCTGGGTGCCTTAAGATGTGCAGATAAATTCCCTTCTTCTAATTCCTTTGTTAGATACATAATATAATTTTACTACCATGTTATTTCAGCTTCTACCTCATTCTAAGCTGAAGGTATCAGAATGCTGTGCACTATACATCTTGTCTTGACATCTTCTCTTGCAAAATCTCACTTGACTTTGCTGTACCACAAATGACATCTTGACCTGGTTCCATGTTTGTGTTTCAGATATGAGGACTGATAAGGAGACCACAGAGAATGGATGTGTGTCAGAATTTGCTGCAGATGGTAAGGAAAGTGACATAATGAAGCAAACAAAAATAGAAATGAGAAAGGAATTATCAAATTCTATGCATAACATCGCACTGATTGTAACAACAGCAATTCTATAATGACATCACTCCTGCTCTTAATGTGTCTTTGAGAGCCTCATAATAAAAAAAAACAAGATTAGATACTCTCATAGAACCCATATGTGTTTACGAAGCCTAATAAGTTTTTTCATCAGGTATCAGACAAGTTAACATAAATTTTTGGTCTCTCGCTCTCTGAAATGGTATAAAGGAAAATGGCTTGTGTACAGTTTAATCCAAAGCTTAGGCTGAGTGCTAAATTAAATTGCTCTCTCTCTCTTGCTTTATCATTTGGTCAGACATCCAAGGATTCGAGCTGCTGTCCGATCAGACCAGTGGTCGGTCAAAGAGGAAGTCCTCGCCCCGCGGGGACGCCCCGGACGGAGGGTCAAAGAAGGAAACCTACGCTGTGTCCATGCTGTCCACCTATGAAGCCATCAAGTCTGGGGTGAAGGAAGCTGCCCTGGTTGGGGGAGCCATTGAGATGCAGCTCAGACAGAAACTCTCACTTCTGGCTCAGGTAGGGCTATCCAGACAATTTATGCAATTTCACATCATGTAATGCATAAATCGATGGTGTCATGTGCAGATATGTGGAGTTCATTGTGGTCCTTTAGAAGACAAACCAATACTTGAAAAAACTTAAAACACAATACACTGAAAAAGGATGATTACATATGAGGCTCACATATTCCAGTAATATAGCAATGCCATTGCTACTGTGTCATCATCCTTGTTCATTGTGATTTGTTATGAAATGTGAAAACATTCTTATTCCTCATCCTAATGACTAAACTTTGAAATGTTGTACCCAGTGTCACCAATTTATAGATGTTCAAATGCAAAAGTCTAAAAATCATGTGAAGGTCTCCTTTAGCTCTCTTTGATATTAGCTCAAGCTAAGGTATATGATGTGGAGGAGAGAAGACTTGTGAAAGGCAGAGATAGACCATTGACTATTAGACAGGATTATGTAGGTTGCAGGTTTAGATTGAAGCTCTTGCTTTAGATTCATCGTACAGAAACAAACCTATAGTGTGTTGTGACAAGACCTGTAGATAATACATCCAAAGAAGTAACTACAATCAAAACATGATGTTCAAGTTATATTAAGTTAGTTTCCTCACTCTTCAGATGAGTGGCAACTCCTCAAGTATTTAAGAAGGTAAAAAGATTGAAGCTAAGAATAGTGACACTTCTCATCACCAAGTTGGAATGAAATTTGGAGTGTTTTGCATGCGTTTCTCTCATATTGATTGCTGTACAAGCTGCAATTGCCCATGAAATATGATGGCTGATATGAAGAGATCACTCCTATCTGTAATCCGTTACTGCATTGAATTTGAAGCTGATTATATAATTGTGCTTTCCCAGTGTATAAATATGCTCATCGGTATTCTGATTTTGCATTACTGAGCAAACTTCTTCCTCCTCGTGCCCTCAGTTTGGTGAAGAGAGCAGTCCCCACTCGAGGGGGGATGTGGATGACGTCAACAACAATGCCCTGTCCAACCTCTCCCGTGACATCCACCACCTAGTGAAGCTCCTAGACACCAGCCGTCGCCACCTGGTCAACTTCTGGACGACTGACCACCTGGTGCAGCAGCACTCTCAGAGCGACGAAGTCAAGGTACGACAATGTTTTGGAATCGCCGCCAGGCCTTCCTGAAAGTCTGTAACAGAGCTGCCAACTCTCCTTGAGTCTAGAATTAATGTTTGCCTATTGTGACGCAAGTAGCACACAAGTAGCTCCCTTTTTTTAGTTGACTATTTACTGTGCTACTGTCATACTTGGTACTGGGAAGATAATCCTCCTACTGATCTTTATGATAACTTTCCTGATGAGAGCAAGACTTGGCTATACCATGTGTAGGGAGACTACTGTCATCAAAAGCAAATTGTTTTTTTGACAAATGAAGTTTTAGGAAATTTCTGTGGATTCGAAACCCATTGTGGGGGAAATAATGTCACCGTTACTGACTGATCTGAACTACATGAATGTAAATTTTGCACACTGGTGCTTGACAGGTTAGAGCAAGAGAAGTACATGAACCATGTGTGTTTTGTGTAACTTTTAATCTTCTGTGCAGTGGGGTTGACCAAGACTCTTCCCCCTGTGTGACTCAACAAATCCCATATCTGTTCTATAAAATATCTGTTTGAAAATGAGTGAGTATTTATAGTGATGTACTCACAGTCACAGATATGGGAGAGCATGAGATGCTATTCTCTACCAATGGTCCCTGTGTAATTTGTCATCCGTTGTGGCGTTGTGTCCCTTACAGGAGCTGAGGAAGCGGCTGGGTGCCCAGGAGAGGCTGATGAAAGAAGCCAGGGACAGACTGGCTGCTACCAACAGGGACAAGGCTAACATGGAGGAGGCAATCATCAGGCAGTGTGAGTGAGCCCTCTATTGACAGCTGTGGTTCATTTGACAGCAATCTCTTTGCAAAGGATTCATGATTGTGTTGCCTTTGAGCTGGATATAAGGGATGTGATATCCAATATTGGCATATAACATATAGTGATAAAGGCAATTGCCAATGACCCTCTTGTTACTACAGTCAGATGCCAAAGATTTTGTTTGCTCATTTGAAATGTTTATTATCAGCTATCCAAAATGAAATAAAGATTACACTGTCCTGGAATTATGGTATCCAAGGTGTAGGGACATGTTCCTTTTTATTGTTTACTAGATTTCATTTTTGATTTCAGCTTACAATGGTGACAGTTGCTTCATCCATGATACCATTTAAGATGATGATTTTAAAATGGAATCAAGAATCTTTGGCAGTCAGAGTTTACTTCAATTTGTGTTTGATACCAATAGGATGTTTTGTACAATAAATCACACTCATATAGACAGAAGCAAAATTTCATCCAAACCAATCTAAAGCATTGGCCTCATTGTGTGGAGAAATTATACCCCTTAAGATGCCCATGGAAGGTTTATGGCTACATGCCAGAGTTGGAATGGTCCTGAATATGTTAACCAGTGTGCTTCAACTATTTACCCTTACATCAACCTCTTTATAGTTCACCAGAGACCATCAGTCTTGTAAATATGACAAAGTATACGCGTTTTCATGCAAGTAGAAATGTTGTCTTTGTTATTTTCATGCTATTATTTGCAAAACATGGTATCAGCAAATGGTTAATGCGTACTTGGTATAATGTGTGTAAGTTTTTACAATGTTCAATGTGAAGTAACCGTAGTTTTGGCTCTGTTCTGATTTCTCTTTTTAACAGTGTGCAAGACTCATGATGTTATCTCCAAGGCAAAAGGAAACCTACAAACAGTGGACGGATGAGCATTTTGTGATTTGAAAATTACCATTACTTGATTTGGAAGCCTTAGTCCCACATGTGGAGAAAAACATTGACCCTGAACACTGATGTCTCATGGAACAAAATCTAATCTGTGCAATCTTCAGAGTGGTTCACATGTTGCGTTGGAGGAATTTGTGAATTTATCGCAGAATTTGACTGACTGAAGGATGAACAGTGAATTAGTTTTATGATAAAACTGCATCTTGCAGCGAGCTTGAGTGAGTAGTGGCCTAGAGGCAATATGCGCAGTTCTCAGAACAATGATGATGTTGCCTTTGTTGATCAAAGTGCAATAAAGTTTCTATCTTTCCATGTGAGGTTGATTACGCTTACTCTCTGTGAACAAGGAAATCCATAGCATAGATGATACAGTTTGTTTGGCAGTGGACTTTATCAAGGTTCATTTTATTAGACCAATTAGGTGTGATTATCATGTTTATTGCTGAGATGGTGGGAGGTATTGCAGTTCATAGTTTATGTTGTTCATTTGGTTTATGTTTCACAGTTCAATGATCCATCTGTGTTTGTATTAGTTGCTGATGTGTCTGATTTTATTTATTTTCTTTTTTAACCTCTGAAAGCTCAGACTTACATTGATTATTAGACATATAACTTTGAAAGACAAGTGGGCGTGGGCATTCCATTTGTTGGATAACCAATCTGTGGGTCAACCACTCCGTGAAAAACAAAATATGCAACCTTTGGATTATCTACAGAACAATTTGACGCGGTCTTCTTTATGTGTGAATCCTGTTTGTGTTGCCACATGAGAACAAAAGTTTATTGGTTTGAATGTAGGATTTGTTTGTTTTTTATAGCTTTAAAGTGGTTTATGACCTATAGACCTTCAAGGTAGTAAATGTTATGAGTGTATGTTTGCTTTGTGAATAGTGCTAGTGTGTCAAAGTATTCATGTTGCATGCTGCTGGGTTTATTCGGTACTTGGTCCCAACAAAGAGGGCGCACTCTGACTTAATCTTTTTTTTAGCCCCAATGCCGTGTTCTTGCAGGCCAAGAAGAGACACAGAGAGGAATGTCTCATCAAACGTCTGGCATCCATCGAGTTGCCCTTTTGTATGCTTACAGAGTCTTTGTCATAGCATTTATATCTGTGTTGTAGTGCATTGATAGGACTTTTGAGTTTACCCTGTCATAGCTGTGCCCACCAATTGCTGGTGAATATTTCATATCTTTTTTTTCTTTTTCCTGTAATGTCTGCATTCTTGCCCGTGTGTTCACAATTTTGCATAGCTTTTGTATCTATTATCCCCTCATTTAAGTTTTTGTTTGTTTCTCTAGAGAGAGATTTGCCACTTTACATTTGCCATTATAGTGTGCTTAGGATTATTGCAATCAAATATGTAAAATGAGAGGAATAAAAAAAGCAATTCATTGACATCACTCTTTCTCCCGACACTTCGTGGCTTGCTGACAGCATTGGTGAAGCTCAGTGGCCAAGCACAGACACTTGTAGTACATTCACTATATCTCTTTCTGATGTTACATAATTATGTTCAGGACGACATTACTCAAGATGGATGAAATGATAAAGGTAGTAAGGTAGTGCAAATTGCAATCGGGTTCACCAATAGGAATACATGGCATACAGTATTAACAGTGATTTCTCCTTTTAAGGATCTTAGTATTGTAATTTAGAAGAGATGCAATAAGGTGTATATTTCTGTACAGGTTTTAAACTGTGACATAGAGTGTAGAGTGGTGAAATGGAAAGTATTTGAAGGTCTTTTTCAGGTTTTTCCTTCTTTCTTTTTTTCTTCTTGTTGATTAAACTCTGTGTCAAGGGTCATTTGGTCAGGTGCCATGCCATGAGGAAAAAGAAAGAAGTGCTTTCAGAAGTCTATTTCAGTGGTGCAATTTTTTTTTTACACTCTCTGTTTTTGAACAAAGTTTGAACAAATTTCTTCTTCTTTTTTTTTTTAAGCCACAAAGACACCAAGATGCAAAAATGAGTATTGTGATTGTGCGTAATTTCTGCGTTAGCTGTGCTTGTAATCATTCCAGGATCAGTCTTCTGCTTCACTATGTGAAATGCCAAACTTGTGCAAATTCTCACTTTCTAAAACCTGCGTCTTTTGTGAGTAAGGTGTAAATGTACAGTCATCACCAGAACTGTCCCTGGCCGAAATACCTGCACCCTCCATACCCTTCACTGTGTTGTAATATAGTCTTAGTAGTAAATGTTCAACTGTAGTGCCAAAGTAACGTGAACCTGAAATAGGTTTTTAGCTACCATTGTATATATATCTGATATTTTTAGGATGTCATCTGGTGAATTTTGTATCGTTGAGGTGGACTCTGTATCCGTGTACTTTGTATCTTTGATCTGGGCAGATATCAAGTCTGCACACAATCAGTCTATTGCGGCATAAATTGCAAAAACATACACAGAAATGAATTGTATGTGATGTTATTTTGTGGGCTTATTGTAAACTTCTTCATTTTTTTTTTTTGTCATGGAGCTGATGAGTTAAAGGACAAGTTTGCCTTCATATACATGTGGATTAAGTGAATGCAGCAAAATTATTAGAACACATGAGTGAAAGTTTGGGGAAAATCAGACAATCCGTTCAAAAGTTATGAATTTTTAAATTATCTGTGCAGTCACTGCTGGATGAGAAGACTACTACAGTGTATGATGTCACATGTGTACAATGATATAAGGAAAACATCAAGAGAATTTCACAAAATTTAATTTGTTTGAAAAAGTGCACATTTCCTCAACCCGTCACTGATGTATGTTACGGGCAATATTATTCCCCCTGCCTTCTGACAGAGGTAAGTCAGGCGTTCGTTTATTATGCGAGAAAAGTGAAAATATGTTAAATTTTCTTTATGTTTTCTTTATATCGTTGTACACATGTGACATCACACGCTGTAGTAGTCTTCTCATCCAGCGGTGACTGAGCAGAAACTTCAAAAATTCATAACTTTTGAACAGGTTGTCCAATTTTCCTCAAACTCTCACTGATGTGTTCTACTGATATTCCTGCATTCACTCAATCGACATGTCTATGAAGGTGGACTTGTCCATGAAGAGAAAGAGAGAAATAAAGAAAGCAGGGAGTGAGAGAGAAGAGATGAATATATTATGTAAATACATAGAGAAAGCATGGAAAAGGAGAGAGTAAGAATAATACTTACGAGTATTGAGTATGTATTTGTATGATGTGGGTTGTGTGGACTACAGTCAATAGCACCAGAGAGCACCAAAGTTTTTATATTCAAAAGTAAATTTTTTTTTCAATTCCACATTTAAAATTTGCTCCATTACCACCAGTAAAAATAATGATAAAAAACAACCTCATAACAGGTATAGTCATAAACTTCAGATACAGTGCACTCCTGTTATAACAAAATTCCGGTTACAACGAAATAAAAATTCAAGCCGCAACATTACTGACCTTTTGTTCTTTATTGTTTATTTGGTTATAATGAAATTTCGATACAACAAAAGAAAACTGCCGGTCCTGAGGATTTTGTTATAAGGGGATTCCACTATAATCGTTTTCACCTTGATATTCTGCCTAGCCTGTACCACAACATGTCAAAGCACTGGAATTGAAAGATGGGTGTCATAAAATTTACCATTACCAAATCACTTGACACACATCAACATGACCGCATTGAATCTCGCCCAGATATTTGACAGTGGGTGTCAGTCTTGTCTCCACTATATTTTCCCCTCAAACATGTAGGTAAATGCACTGATCTCTTAAGACTCGTCTCAGAGCCTATGGCAGCAATCGGTCCCAAACTGTGGCAAGAATGAGTCAGAGTAAGCATGGACCTACTACACATGGACATTCATTATGTCATTGATTGAAGGCATGGTATTTAATTTGGATTGATGACTTCAGGTTTCCAACATTTTTTGTTGATGATTTTTTTAGATAATGAGAAACCTCTTAAGAAATATGAAAGAACATACGATTCTAAGAGCAATTCAAAGTTAATTTGATGAAAATTGGCTTTGAAATAGCTTAGATATCCAAAAGAAGAGGTCCTAATCAAAAGTGGGACCCACCTTTTATTATGACCAATTTGTTTTACTTTGTTTTGAGATATCTCGGACATTTCAAAACCAATTTTCATCAAATAAACTTTGACTTGCTCTTAGAATCGTATGTTCTTTAATATTTCATAAATGGTTTCTAGGTACAAGTGTATCTTGCCAAAAGTTTTAAAAATAAATCCTCCATCTCAACCAAAACTACATGTGTATTCCATCCCTTTAATGCATGCCTCTGTCTATGCCAAAAGTGTCACAAAAACATTTCAAACATTTTTCCCTGCTTTGATCTGATTATCTACGCCGCCGGCAAGCCAGAGCAAAATTTAAAAAAATAAAAAAAAAAAAAAAAAAAACAAGGAAAAGTAGAAATTACGCGGTGCGTAATATATGTCCCCGCCGAAGTAGCATTTAGTAGCAAAATGTACAATATAGGTAAAAAGATCAAGGTCAAAGGTCAAAGAAGTCAAAGGTCAAAATTCTATGTAGAAGTTTTGAAGCCCTCACCTAGTGCCATCACATAAAGCAAACGGAATCGAAATCGGGTTAGAAATGGCGAAGGAGTAGCATTTTGTAGCCAATGTACAATATAGGTAAAAAATCAAGGTCAAAGGTCAAAGAAGTCAAAGGACAAAATTCTGTGTAGAAGTTTTGAAGCCCTCACCTAGTGCCATCACATAAAGCAAACGGAATCGAAATCGGGTTAGAAATGGCGAAGGAGTAGCATTTGATAGCAAAATGTACAATACAGGTCAAAAATCAAGGTCAGAGGTCAAAGAAGTCAAAGGTCAAAATTCTGTGTAGAAGTTTTGAAGCCCTCACCAAGTGCCATCACTTAAAGCAAACGGAATTGAAATCGGGTTACAAATGGCGAAGGAGTAGCATTTTGTAGCAAAATGTACAATTTAGGTCAAAAATCAAGGTCAAAGGTCAAAGAAGTCAAAGGTCAAAATTCTGTGTAGAAGTTTTGAAGCCCTCACCTAGTGCCATCATATAAAGCAAACGGAATCGAAATCGGGTTAGAAATGGCGAAGGAGTAGCATTTTGTAGCCAATGTACAATATAGGCAAAAAATCAAGGTCAAAAGTCAAAGAAGTCAAAGGTCAAAATTCTGTGTAGAAGTTTTGAAGCCCTCACCTAGTGCCATCATATAAAGCAAACGGAATCAAAATCGGGTTAGAAATGGCGAAGGAGTAGCATTTTGAAGCAAAATGTACAATATAGGTCAAAGGTCAAGGTCAAAGGTCACAACTGAAATTCTTCATAGAAGTTTCAAAGCTCCCATGTAGTGCTATCATATAAAGCAAACAGAATCAAAATCGGGTTAGAAATGGCGAAGGAGTAGCATTTTGAACATTTTGATCACACACGGACGCACGGACGGACGCACGGACGCACGGACGGACACACGGACACACACACGTACGGAGCCCGTTTCATAGTCCCCTGCTCGAACTCGTTCGGCGGGGACAAAAAAACTTAGATAATAGAAATGAGCAGAATACAATAAGTGTCTTAAATCATGGAAAATGCATGTCCAGTTGTGGTACATGTATGCATTGGTACATCCCACTCAGACATTTTCATTAGAAAAAATGCAGGTATCCACCTCTTCTGCACATTTTTCAAGGGTAAAAACAGATAAATGAGGGAAGAGGACATGTATGTCTTACTATCACGCAGGGTTATTTGTGTGAGCAATAGCAAGCGATTCGGTTATTCCAATCCAATGACACAAAATTAGTCATGTTCTGAGGTTTGCTGCTTCCCATCATTGGCATTTATTTGAAAAGGCACATCAGCCAAATAAGACCGGAATTGGGGAAACAAATCTTTTGTCAGTGACGATGCATGGTTATGCAATCATGATTTTCGAGACATCTGTTTGTACTCATAACGTGCATGTTTCTGTGATATATTAATGTCACTAACAAAAGACATGGCGAGGGAACATGCAAGTTATGCTGAGTCGAGGAGAAGGTGCATTCCAATGTCTTTTGTTAAACATTTCAGTACTTTAGCAATGATTGACAGATGAGGTCATTTGAGGAATATTGGTTTGGAAGGATTTTTGTGGGCGTTCCCAAGTAATCTGAAGAAAAATAGAATAACATTTATCATTAAAAATATATGGAATGTTTCTAGATATTCTTTTCACCGCAAAAGTGATGTTGAGGGTATCATAAATCAACACAAATCGACAGGGATTTGGATTTCAGGGGCCCTGTAAGCATGTTTGATAAATGCACTTTGACCCCATGCCTTTCAGGGAAGAAGAAAAAACAAAAACAAAGCTGCCCAGTATCAACGGAGACATGGACAACCAAAAACTTTTATGCCCTAGGCCTTGTAGATGCTAAGTGCAAGTAGAGTTTGTATTACAAATCCAAACTACACATATAAATATGACAAAAAAAACAGGAAACTACTGACGAAAGTAAGTTTATTGCAAATTTTCTTGTGATTCAGTGGAATGGATGTACAAGTGTGTGTGTTGTGGGGGGGGGGGACAACAAAGTACATGTATATCAGAATAGACGAAATGTTTGCTCATGCACCTTGAAATCATCTTTAATGGTATTAAAATCTGGCATACACAAATTCCAACTCACCCTTGACTATGAACTGGAATGCTGAATATTTAAAATATCAATGCCAAGTTACGTTGATCTAAAGTTGATTTTGGTAAGTATGCTATAAAATCAAACAGGCAGTAGAAGTATAATAAACATTGGACATCATTAGCAATAAGGTTCTGAAATTCCAAAAACTTTTCTGTTGTGTTTTTGGGAACAGTGGTACTGATTGCAACCACTATATAACTATGCAATTAGATAGTGATGAAGTCATCAGCTCACAATCCTCTACTTTGTTTGCACACACACACACACACACACACACAAACTAGCAATAGGTACTTGTGGGAGTACCCCATTGTTTTCTCAATAGACAAAATACTCCCACAATGTCAATTTTTATTCCCACAGTGCCCAACTAAACAAAGCGAAACATAAGATGGAACCCCCACAATGTACGTCTTGCTTGTCTACACATGTAATACAAACAAAACTTTTCTTTATGAAAGTCAATAATCTGGCAACTAAAACCCAGTCCCCCCCCCCCCCCCATGAAGGTTAACGAGCTTTCTTTTGACATCAGTGAATGTCAAATAAAAGTAAAGACATGAGAGCAGGTGAGTGGGGGACTTGTGACGTGATCATCATCTCATCTAATTTGCATACATTTTCATACAATTCCACAATCACTTCTTTGTAAAGACATGCCAAACTTTAACAGTCCATCAGCTTTTTCATCCATGTCTTATTTTGTTGAAGCCCAATCTCAAACTGCTTGTCTGATTTTGCTCCATTCAGCAAAGTCAATTTGTTCATGGTGTGCAATTGCATTGTAAGCATTCTGTACTTGTGAAAACAAATACATTGTACTTTACATACTGTACAAGTCCTAAATTGGGTAAATTAGATAAGCCCCCTTGTGTAGAGATTACACACCACTCATTTGTGCATATTGCATTCATTTATTTTTGTACATCATGTCTTCTGGAAGGACAAACATTCCTCAAATGCATAATGCAAGTATTCATTCCAGTAAAAAACAGGCCTACAGTCACCAACCCTGTTTGAATTCCTTGAGATGTGTGGAAAGGCTGTCAAAAGAGGGACCCGGTGTTACCTTTGTTATGTCATTACACTAAATCCGTATCAATCATCCAAATTGTATATTATTTTGGTGATTTCCTAGAAACAAACGTTGCAGTATATGGGCCCTGATGGCCTCGAATATACAATCAACATTTAAGCACCTCTTCAGATCAACAAATTTTAATGTCAGCATTGCATCTACCAGCCAGATATATTTCTATTTCTGCAACAGAAAACATGTCACTGATAGCTGAGTATGACATGCGGTGTTTGGTAGTGAAGTGTCGTGAGCCAACCACACATGTTTTATCTGCCCTTTCCCAGTGTCTTTGGTACAAGGGGCAAGATGGTGATCACCACTGTTGAGTATGAGCAAATTTCCAGCTCTTCATTTCAATTTTCTCCAAATGTTACAAAGGGAAGTGCATCTGATCTTTAATACAAGTAGAATTGGCACGGCACAATTTTGTTTGTTTTTTTCCAAACCATAGGCAAGTTTCAAAATGACAAAGAGGAATAAAATTGCTAACACATTTTCAGCCTTTCACTTATTACCTATAACAAATTCTAGGGTGTGAGGAATTGTGACAGAGCGAGTGGATCAATCCTGTGTCATACATGCACCACAAATTGATGATATTGAATATCAGTCATTTGAAAGGATGACATTTCATTTTACAGCATATAGTTAGTGCATCAATACTGCAGCCGCCATGTTGGCTCTATGGTATAAAAGGTGATCATTCAGCAGAAAACTGTCTTCTCCTTTGCAAACCATAATATTAAGGGATACAAAGAAATTGTTGAGTTCGCAAACCATAATATAAAGAAATACAAAGAAGATGTTGAGTCTTTGGAAATTTGTGGAAAGTTTCGGCTGTTTCCCCAGTACAAACTGTTACAATCAAATATATAAGAAATGTCGAGTCTGGGGAAACTTATGGAAAGTTTTGGGAAGGGTGCTAGCCCCAGAGAGGAGGGAGAAGCACCACACATATATACATGGGATTTTCCATCATGACCAGCCAGGTGGTAGTGGACAGTCGCTACGACAAAGTAGAGTGTAGTCTAGTGGTCAGCCTGATGGTCACTTTTGAACAGGCATGATCATGGCCTAAAGCCATGTAACCGACAACTGATTGGAGGATGGTTTGCATAAATTATTAAGGGGTGGAGCATGTAAATGCTATTATATTCATTATGTTGTTGCTAGGTGTTGCTAGGTGGTGCTAGACAAAATTTTCCATAGCACCATGTGCTGCACCCTCAGAATCATTATAAATAGAATGATTTTGTTCTTTGAAGTTAGTTGATTCGAGCATTCATGTATTCATCGGTCACTCATTGAGTGGGAGATACCCACTCTCTTATACCGCACCGGAAGACTTGTGAACTTCATCTACAAGACAATAAACGACCATCTTTGTACATATTGTACATCACTGTCTGCTTCGAAGTTCTTCAAAGTGTCATCGTGTGGTTGTTGAGCGTGAAAGGTACGCCAGTGTGCTGAGAATGCGGCATTGCTGAAAACCATCCAGTTACAGGAATATAATACATAATTATGTTGAAAATGTCTGCTGGTATGCCAGCCTCTTTCTGAACAAACAAAACTACCATCTTAGATATTTTTTCTCATTCTGTCAGTTCATTGTAGCTCATTCACATCAGGCACTGTATGGATGACACCATGCCTCCACATAAAACATGAACATGGCACATGAATCCTTTGCAGAATGACATCTTCCAAAGGTGTGCTCTCCCCAGTGGAGGGCAAGTTTTGTTGTGGACATAACTACTCACATATATACAGATTCTGAGAACCACCCAAGAGTTCATTTAGATTCTCTCTACCTACACAAAGTGCCAAACATCAGTTTGCCTAAGATGCAAACATGACTGACTTATCACTTGAAATGTGTGTTAACTTATTACGTACAAGTGAATCTTTTCAAATGACCTTGTTGCAGACAAGAAAACAGGCACAGAACTCAGCTTCCATTAAAGCCTTTTGACCTCAAAGAGTAATTATGCCCACACATTGACAGATAGCTAACTTAATAGCTATAATGCAAGTTCAATGTATAACCAATCTTTCAACTTTATCAATCTCCTTAAATATATAGAGATACATGTACACATCAAAGAGCAATCCAAATATTATATGAATACATATATCTCACTATTCACTTCCTAATTATGACTTTGGTTTTTACTGCATAGAATGACAAGTGACACTTGAAATGCAACATTGTGACATATATTTGATTTGCAGCATGGTAGACAGTTAAGTACCTCACATCCATTTTCAAAAGGCAGGACACAGAACTTTATCTAAAACATCCCTACCACAAGCTACAAGGGTATTGATGCAGTAGACTATAAATGCACTGTTTTTTCCTCAACTATTAACTTACCTAGCCCTGCCTAGCCATTTGTCACTTTTCATTCACTTGTGACATATGATTTACTCCGTGTGCATTTTTGAAGCAGATACTGCAGTCAAAGTACATAAACTGTATAGTCCCACAAGCACAGATTTGCAGTGTGTTGTCGTGATCATTGTAAAAAGTGGAACTACAATGTACATGACATGACAGAGTAATTCCCCTGATGATGAACAGCATATATAGCGCCATTTATCTGTGAAACATTCAAAGACATCCAATCACCAATCGCTTCACTGAGACAGACTTCACCAGCTGCTATGATGAATGAATGACTCAATGACATCTCAGACGAGTCTCTGAAATAGCAGAAAACATGTAAAGCACAACCACAACTTCTTAAACATTGTACATGGTCTACAGCATAATGACCCTCAGCTTCAAAACTTACAATTTTGGATTTTATCTCTTTAAACTTTTCTGTTCTTTCTCATGTGGTGCACACTCAGTGCAACATATATTTCTGTTTGTTTAAATCGGTATCATGTAGATCCTCCAAACATCTTAGTCATAGCTGCAGACAATTTGCTGTAAACTTGTTTTTCTCTCTTCACCAGCAGTCTGTGCTGCTCGAGGAATAATTTACTTTTAGGATCGTTGGCCAGGGCTGTCTGGATGTCCGCCCTAGCACACTCGAACTCGTCCAGGGCCAAGTATGCCTGACATCGACGGTACAGGGCCTTGGTGTTCTCTGGGTCACCCTCAAGGGCATAGGTGCAGTGAGTGATGACATCTGAGTAGCGTTTGTGCTTCAGCTGGCATGCCGCCAGGTTCAGCGAGCAAGTCCTCCTTAGTCGACAGTACTCTTCTCTCTCCTCCTCCTCCAACCTCTTCACTCCGTCTGGGTGGCAGATGCTGATGATGCACCGTAGGGCCCGGATGTAGAATTTTTCGGCCAGCTGTTGCTTTCCCTCCTTGAAACACTGGGTTCCAAAGGACTTCAGCTGAGATACTCTCTCCAAAATCTCCCTGGTGCTCATCTGAAACACTTCCCTTTCCCTGCTGAAATCGTGCAGTGTCAGGCTGATGGAACATAAGACATCTTTGTCATATGCTCGGCAAGTGTCTCCTATATTTCTGTCTTCATTTTGTTTTCTTAAGATAGAGAGCTTGCATCTCTCTCCCTTGTGCATGGTCTCGAGACAAGCATCAACCACCTCCGAGAACTCCTCACAGCCGTTTCCAAGAATGACATCACTTTCTCCCGGGGGATACCCCAGCTTAATTTCCTCTCGGACGAAAGCAGGGGAATTCAGGAACTCTATTGTGACATGACATCTCGCTCCATCATTGGGCGATGTGAACCCAGACCCTTTCTCCACGATGTCCTTGGTGAAAGCACCATCAGGTGATATCCAAGAATTGGAGGAATCACCAGATTCCATGAGCTTTATGTCATGCAATGAGCTGTCCTCCATGACAGCATCACCTGAAGATACATCCCCCTTGGTCTCTGGAGGAGAGGATGACAAGTTCACAGCTGATGGCATGTCTTTGTCCCTGGACTCTGTTTCAGCCATTTCTGATCGACTCTCAAGCCTCAGACAATGCTTGCTGGGGGTGCCCAGCCCACCTAGCAGGTGAAATTAGAAATAAAAATTATGAGGTTGTGCAATAATACATTATTGAAAAGGGGATAAACAGAAAAAGATGGCATGTTTAGAGACACAAATTGAATCTTCCTTGCACATTTTACTTAACTACACTCACTGCATCACAACAAAAATTGTTCAGTAACTGCCAATGGTGATTGATATTCAGCTTCATATGCAATTTTCCAAGTAAAGCAGACTTCCCAAGAGAGCTCTGCCAGTGTGAATAAAGTCATTGAAAAAAAAAAAAGCATACATAATGGCTGTCTTTTGATTCAAGCCTACAACAAAAGAATGAAAATAAACACTCAATTTTTGTAAAGACGTTATAATTAGAAATGATTCAAGTTTGAAATTTCAGGAAGTAATCAGTATAGTATAAATTGCATTTTGGGCTTTTACTACTTTAGAGGAGTTACACAAAAAAAAAAAGAAATCCAATAAGACAAAACATACTACCATGTACTATGAGAATTACTGCCTATACTGGCATCATCCATAGGTGCAATGAACGTAGCATAGTAGCAACTTCAATTTCAATAAAACAAAGATGGGGGGGGGGGGGGTGTTTCACAAAGAATTTAAGTCACAACTAAAAATTTGCTGTTTTTTTTTTTAGTTTTATCTGTTTCAGAATCCACTTCAAATTGTTAAAATTTACAGAAAAAAAAAATATTGCGTCCCTTACTTTGAAAGTCTCCAAAATTTTCATTCTTATATTATTGATCATAATTTGAAGTCAATCTTAAAATTTAATATCGACTTAAATTCTTTGTGAACAGCTCCCTCGAGTGGAAGACATGCCTCGTGTTATGGATGGTCATGTATGGGTTTTGCCCGACAAGACACCGTGCGAAGTGCTCTCGCGTTGTGTACATCGACGGGGCACAAATACACTGGACAGTAAAAGAAAGTACCCACTTCTGTCGAAGGCCGCACACAAAAATTTGAAATTCACCCACTAGAAATATACAATTTTTGTACACAGGTGTGCTACAATGCCCCGTACTTATCACATGCACATAAGCAAGTGAATGTCTTCATAACAAAGAAGAACTTGACATGCACAGCATCTTGGTCATTGAATCAAAAGTCCCACACAACAGCACTTTCCACCATGCAAAAATGGCCACTGAATGGATATCATTTTTAAACAACCAATATGTCAAAATGAACACCTGTTCTGTCAAAATGATGTTAATGAGTGTATTCTGTAATTAGGGATGATATCCTTTCTGATTTTGCTAATTCTCAGAATGAAATGAGTTAGCTCTTTAGACAGGACATTACTTTACTCTGCTCTACAGCAAGCTTCCATCAGCATCAGGAAAATTATGCCACGTCTTGTAAGGCTTGTAAGGCTAATTCTGTTACATTTTGTGACTTTTGATTCAGTGACCAAGATGCTGTGCATGTCATTTTTTTCTTTGTAATAAAGATAATCACTTGCTATTGGGTATGTGATTACTAATGGATATTGCAGCATACATGTGTACAAAAATTGTGTATTTCTAGGTGCACTCGGTGGTGAATTTTTGTGTGCAGCCTTGGACAGAAATGGGTATTTTCTTTTGCTGTCCAGTGTAGTTAGCATGGGCTTTATGCAACCAGCCCAAATGCGAAGAACTATGACTGTGTGAAGCGAAGGAGCGCCATGCACATATCTTGCAATCACACATTTTCTAGAAATCCATCCATTTCAGTCCAGTTTTTTTTTTTTTTTTATTTGAACACTTTTTTACGTTATGCTATGAATCAGTAACATTATATCCACTATCATATACTCCACCAGGCCATACCGCATGAGTCATGAGGCGCTACCATGTACTAACTACACGCAGCCGCTGTCGCGAATTGCACAGCGGTCTGGTCAGGCTATACCATGTACCAAAAAACAGTGACCCTTCGGATGTTAATGTTTTGGTTTAAACTGGTTAACAGTAATATGTCAAAGATAGCGCATGTTTTGTATAATTTTCAATATGTTTTATCGGCGAGGCAAGAAAATTCGATGACATGGGTAATTAGGATAAAAGAAATATTTAACAACTTAGGTCTTACTGCAATTTGGAACAGCCAAGCATCACATCTCACTTTAGCTGGCTTCAAAAGTTTAGTTAGTACCAGATTAAATGATATTTACAAACAAGAGTGGCATAGTAATGTACACAAAAATTCTCATTGTTTAAATTATCGAATTTTTAAACAGGATCTTCATTTTGAAAAGTATTTTCGACATCTTAACGATTCACAGGCAAAAATTTTATGTAAATTCCGTTGCGCTAATCATAAACTGCCAATTGTTTCTGGAAGATACAATCAGATTCCAAGAAACGAAAGATTTTGTACCCATTGTAATGAAGAGAAAATTGGCGATGAATTTCACTACCTTTTTCAGTGTAGACTCTTTAATGAACAACGAAAGAAATACTTAAAAAAATATTACTGGAAATACCCAACACTATGAAGATGGATCAATTATTTAATTGTCAAAAGAAAACAGTCCTTTCCAATTTAACCAAGTTTTGTAATTATATAATGACACATGTTTAGATTATTAGTATTTTTTATCCTTTTTGCAAATACTACATGCCTTTTTTACAGGCTGTGCCTTCTTTACAATTGATATATAACTTATTTGTCTTTTCACTCTCTCCTCCTTTTTTCTTCCATCTCTCTACTTCTTCTTCTTCTCGTTCCCGTCTCCATATTTCTTTCATTCTTGTTCACTTAGCGTATGGATTCATTTCCGTATGTCTTTGCATTTTTCTTTTTTCTGTTTCTATTTTTCTTTTTTTTCCTGAACCAAAAGTCACTCGTATATCTTTTGTTAATTCACCAGTCTTGTGTCCTTCTCACTCTCCCTCTTCACCTCCATATCCCTTCTCTCTCTCTCTCTCTTGTCATATTTCCTTTTTTTTTCTTTTTTTTTACCATATATCGTGTATATATTGTATATTTCTGTACATTTTTTTTCTTTTCATCAATCGCTTTTCATTCTTATTTTTTTTTTGTTGTTGTTATAGTTGTTTTGTACACTTTTCAGAGTTATTTGCAATTATTATTTATTGATATTGTAATGTGCTATATGTTTTTCATTGGACTCCGATACCCAGAGTTTGGGTTGTGAGTAAATAAACTTTCAACTTTCAACTTTCAACTTTCAATCACTCCCACAACACTGTAGTAGTACTGAACTTACAAATTAATAAGTATGTGGGACTACGTACAAGCAAGTGGTTCAATGACTAAGACTTAGCAACTCGAGTTTCTATACATTGTACATAGACGACGGGTAATCCTACAAAAGTACATTAATACTACTCACCTTAGCTCTATTTAAAGACCTGATTTACGGTGTATGAACACTACATCACTGCAATAATGACAAAGGTACGCCCTTCATAATTCATCGCGAGCATGCACCAGTACCGTACGAAGTTCGGTGCAACATGCATAATTTATACACTCACTGCACAACATGCACACAATAATTATGTAAGCAAGATGATGGAATTCCCGGAAGCGAGCCATAGGGTAGATGTTGGCATCACTGATCTCTAACAGGAAATCTTTCACTGGAGGTGTATTCAGTAATTACTCAACAGTAATAATGAACGCAAAGTAAAGAAAACAGGAAATGTTTCATTAGGGGATTTTGTTAATCATTTTAGTCGTTTAGGTAATAGCCAAGATGACCAGCCCACAGGCCTGGAAGATAGTACTGGTCCTTCAGAAATTGTTGAGGCAGATGGTCCCTTGGATGCCCCAGTCACTTTGGAAGAAGTGGCACTAATGATTAAGAAACTTAAAAATTCAAAAGCTTGTGGAAAAGATTTCATAAGAAATGAATTCAAGATTTCATAAGAAATGAATTCATTAAGAATTGTCCCGTAGAGATGCTTCATGTGTTGGTAAAGTTCTTTAATGTGAATGGTGCATAGGGATTATCATTCCTATTTTTAAGAATAAGGGTATAGACACAAATCCTGATAATTATAGAGGAATAACTCTTTTCAGTTGTCTAGGAAAACTTTTTACTTCCATTTTGAATCATCGAATTTAAGAGTTTTTCGAAGCTGCTAATATGTTAGGTGAAGAACAGGCTGGCTTTCGTTCTAATTATTCTACAATTGATAATATTTTTGTTTTGTAGACTATCATTGATGTTTATCTGCAAAATAAAAAAACGCTTATACTGTGCATTCATTTTGATGACAAGAAAGCATTTGATCTAATTGATAGATCATCTTTATGGTACAAAATGTTGAAGATGGGACTTAGGGGTAAACTGTTTACTGTCATTAAGAATATTTATGAAAGTGCTAAATCATGTGTGGCGGTTAGGGGGGAGATTTCAGAGTTTTTTATTTGTAACACTGGTGTACGACAGGGTGAAAACCTTTCCCCGCTTTTATTTGCCATTTATCTGAATGATTTTCAAGAATACATTGGAAATTCATATGGTGGACTTAAATATTTGGAAAGTGAGATTTCTTACCACCTGGATTCTGATAATGTCAAAAAGCTTTAAGTCTTTCTTGTTTACTTTATGCAGATGACACAATAATTTTAGCAGAAACTCCGGAGGAGCTGCAAAAAGCTCTTGAAGCTGTAGATAACTTATTGTCAGACATGGCGCTTGACTGTAAATGCAAGCAAGACTAAAATTGTTATTTTCTCCCGTGGGAAGGTTAGAAGAATTCCTGAATTCGTTTATGCTGGTGATCCACTTGAGGTTGTAGATGACTTTATGTACCTTGGAGTTAAATTCAATTATAATGGTAGTTTTAAAAAGGCAATTTCTAAACAAGTCACACAAGCTAGAAAAGCACTTTATAGCATGTTGGTCAAGGCTAAAAAGTTACAGCTCTCTGTGGACACACAGTGCCACCTATTTGATCATCTTGTTTTACCTGTTTTACTCTATGGTTGTGAAGTCTGGGGTTATGAGTGCATAGACCAAATTGAAATTTTCCATAGGAAATTCTTAAGAGAAATTTTGCTTGCGAACAAATGTACTCCTGATTGTATGGTTTATGGTGAAACTGGACGTGGAGTAATTTTGAACCATATTAAATGTCGAATGATTGGATTCTGGTTGAGATTAGTCAAGGGAAAAGAAACCAAACACTCATGTACAATTTTCAAATTTCTGCTGGATTTACAAGGAGACATAAACTCTCCGTCAAAATCACAATGGTTATTATTTATCGCAAATATTTTTTATTATGCAGGGCTAGGGAATGTGTGGTTAGCACAAGGGGGTGGATTTAGTGCTGCATGGATTTCACACACCTCAAAAGTTAGACTTTTTGATATGTTTATTCAAGAGTGGAGAGCAGCAACATGGTCAAATGGAATCTGTACAAATTATAGAATGTTTAAGAATAACTTGATGTTAGAGAAGTATTTACAGGTCTTGTGTAAGAAAGATTATATCACATTAAGTAAATTAAGATGTAGATCTAATGGATTACCCGTTAATAAGGGCAGGTTTGATGCAAGCTTGACAGATGAATTGCATTGTACTATCTGTTCATCCGACGATATAGGGGATGAATTTCATTATATTTTTGTTTGTCCCTTTTTCAACAAAGAGAGATTATTGCGTATTTACCAAGTAGCTTGACAGCCAGTAGACCAAGTGCATTACATATTATGGCCAAATTATTAAATTCAACTAATGCTTGCCATTTGAAAAAACTAGCCAAATTTGTCAGAATTATTATGTTTCAGTTCTCTTCAATACCAAAGAAGAAAGACAGTATTTTTGTAGAAAGTAAAGTAGATGTGAATGTTTGTACACGTAGTGGTATAGAGTAGTTAGACGTCCTTTACGCCTTGTTTTGTAAACATATTTATTCATATCTGTTATTTTCACATGTACATGTACATTATCACTTATATTTTTGTATTCATATATTGTAAATATGTTTGTACTCTCATACCCCGAGAGGGGGTCGATAGAGTCAATAAAATCTTACAAAATCTTACAGTAGGCCTACAGTACAAGCACATCCTCTGACCCACCCCCCCACCCCCCCCCCCCAAAAAAAAAAAAAAAAAACAGGAGGAATATTCGCAGATGGATTGTACTCTCAGCTGATTGCATTCTTTGCTCGATCTTTTGTATTTTAGTGTCACAGGCACGGGATTCTATTGTTTTAATCTAGTGAATGGCTAAATGTAAACTAAATGTAATCAGCTCTGCACGAAACTTGATATGCGTTGGGCTCCATGATAAATAGATGAATCAAATGTAGGCGCATGCTCTATTAAGTGATTTGTTGAATTTGAAACAAAAGATAAAAATGAAATGATTCACCTGGGAATGGACTTATCTGTAGAAATATTTATTTTCAAGTTGTGGACTGTTAGCTTTCTTCGAGGAAGACGGTGTCCGAAGTATAAGAGGTCAAGAAGTGCAGACATGGGATAGCTAGCCCTTATTCTGGATTGTTTTATATATATGATGGTGAGTACAAACCTCTGCTGAAATAAAGTATCCAAGGTCTGACACACACAATTTGAAATCTCCCAGATTGTTTTAGTACCGGTATACCTATAAGGAAAATGAATTGAGGAAAGGAAATCCCTCGCGCGGTATCACAGCACACATGGACCTACAACATAACATCTTTTGTAGGAATATTCTTCATGATTTTTTTTAACAATTATAGTGACTGACTCCGTTCAAGGTACATTGTTTCTATAACATTATTTGTAAAAAACAACCTGCACCGAACAAAATAAAATAAACCATTTTCTCTGCTGTCATCATTCTACAAAGATCAAAAATTGCAGTTGTATCTGCTCCTGCGGCCTACATGGCCTATAGAGGGATATAGAGGATGTGAAGAGTTTAAATCAAATAACCGATCCTATGATTAAAGCTGCTGAAAAACAAAGAAACTATAAATACTATGTGATAATCTTAATGATATATTTTTTTTAAATCTCCCATTATAGTAACAAGTGCCGTATCATTGAAAACACTTTGTTTTTCTATTTGATGAGGACGTACTTACTTGAAAAAAAAAACAACTTTGGAAATGGCGTTTATATGTGTGTGCATTCAAACTCCGCATTTATAAAGATTTGCAATCTGAAGTCGAATCAGTGGTAGCACAATGTTTGTCATTCATAGTGTAGTGTAGACCTACTAATAAGATGACTGAGCGCACATCTGACTCAATCGTCCGGATTCCTTCTTCTGTTTTCCACCGAAAAGGTACGGGTGTATGACGCCTACGTGACATATTCACGAACTTCCGATAACAGTTGACCCAATTTTTCTGTTTGCTACCACGTGTTCGTTTTCCCTTGCAGTCCGACGGTGGATACCCTACAAGGTCATCACAGGCCAGGGAGGTGACCCATATCCCTGAATAGACGGGCACAACAGCAGAATGAATGATCGCTGTGCAATGTACTACAATAGCCGAAATCTCTCGAATTAATTAAACTCACGTAATATAAATTTCCTACCCGGTCGCAGCTTCCTTATTTCGGAGTAAATTCGTTGTAGACTTAATAGGCCTAATTCAGCTACTCATCGTAAAAGAGAAACGTAAACGTTGCTCAGTATTCAAGGAGACCTTGTGAAACCAAAAGGTAGACGACGGGTGACTATCCTATAGAACCCGCAGACTATTATTGTATTCTCCTTTGAATCATAATTCTTGACTTCGCGAAGCTCGGGCACGCAATACACTTTTAATCCCATCATTGTGCACTATACCTAGTACTTCATTGGTACATCTAACCGCAGTGAATAGTGACGTCATCGAGGGTGGTTTTCCTGAGACGACGAAGCCAAGACAGAAGGGGAAGGAAGAGGGAGAAATAAGGGATCATGGGGGGGGGGGGGGGTCAGCCAACTATCTTTCCTTCTACAAATTATTGTTCGTACCATGTTTGCAAAGTCGCCAAAGGAGTCCAGACCTCATGTTTTCAGCTAAACTACACTCGCAAAGCATAATATTCCTGATAACAAACATACATATCTATATACGTATACTCATATAATGTACATACATAGCCTACATACATACAACTACATATAATATTATACTATGGTTGTATAAATATTGTAGGCTACAACCACATGTATATCATTATATCCTTGCAGCTCGTAATACACATACTTGTATTTCAAATGCGTCTTAATTATTATTATTCAAGCCCGTAAACTGACCGGGTTGATCGGTATGTATGTCAGGTATGACCTAAAGCCGTTATACGATGACGGACGTTTCACACAGGTTGACGAGACCGGATACTTCAATTATTTTCCACGCGTGAACGACGCCAAGATACTCATCTCTCCTCTCCACCCCCTTTGCCTCATTCCTCCCCGCCCTCCCCTCCCTCCCTCTGCCTCTCCCCCTCCTTCTAGCTACCTCCTCATCTCTATCACTTCTCTCTCTACGCTTCCTCTATCTTTCTCTGATGCTTTATTATGACGTGTGTTAATCGTCATTGTCAATATCGCGCATTTTAGTTGACAAGTGCGCGCACTTTACTGTGGAGTCAGCTCCATGGTGATTCAAGATCGCATCACTGTCACTGCCCCAACTAACTATAACCCCGACTAGCTACAGCCACACACGACACACCACAGGACTAGTGCATGAGACGCCCCTTTCTATTCCCGTTTTCTAC
This sequence comes from Diadema setosum, assembly GCF_964275005.1. Classification (NCBI taxonomy): domain Eukaryota; kingdom Metazoa; phylum Echinodermata; class Echinoidea; order Diadematoida; family Diadematidae; genus Diadema; species Diadema setosum. The sequence goes on from NC_092701.1 coordinate 34,776,096, forward strand.
CCCATCTCTTCATCTACAAGCAACTCATCTCGTAGAAAAAAACATAAAAAACAAACAAATTCAATTTCAAGAGTAAATAACTATTTCCTTTTCAAGAACAGTAAGTAACCTACAAATACATGATCAAACATTGACTTTCCTAGCCGGGGTCTCAGCTCACCTAAAGGTCAAGTGACATAGGCGAAGGACATTACGTAACTAAGGTTGCGGAGGCCATAGATACAGCGGGCGAGAAACATAACGGATCAGCATTATTCATTCATAAGCGTAAACAGGAGAATCGATTGGTGAGTGGACGCGGTGCGTGCCATGTGAGTCATCCATGGGATACCACCGCCAGTAGTACGCACACACCCGTGGGTATACGCTGTATGGTAGTAGTGTGCGAGCGTATCGAAACACGTTCAGTTGTCGCGGAGAAGAATTCACCGACGGACGAATACACTCGACCTCTCCCTATTTACGCCGTCTGTGTGTGAACTTTGCCATCGCCATACCACAACGAAATTCCAAACCACAGCCATGGACATCACAGAATAGTGAGTATATTTCACTAATCATACCATGTTATAAATGAGTTGAATTTGACAATGAATGTTGACTGATATTCAGGCATACTCAATTGAAATACAATCTGCAGTGGCGTCTTCATACTGCTCAAGTCAATTTCACTACACGCTCGGCGCTTTCTCAGTCACCGCCCACTCTCCATTGCTTCGTAGTATTCTGTCGCAAGCTCCTAGTCTCTCACTCCAGCCCTGAAGAGTTTTAAAATGCTATTTATTATCTTGTTCAGATAATATTTACTAATTGTTCATTATGAATAACTTGAACGAACAGTAGGGCACAGTTTGTCTGCATGTTTGGGTGTGAGACCGTCACTGGCGTGTGAATCTGCATTTGGAATTATTATGTTTTGATCCCTTCGCAGCTTTTATTATTTATGATCAATATACGATCAGCGACTGACTATGTCGCGATATTCAAATACGATATGATTAACATACCGTTAATGAACATTGCTCGCATTCATCGTTTTCATGAGAGCAATTTAGGGCCTACATGTATAGTGTATCCATGATTTTTTTGTGCGTTTGTCATGATGGATGATAGACTATAATTCAGTCTTCGTATTCCCGTTTTGCCTGTATTGCTCTAATTCGCATATTCGTCACTTATATTTCAATCTCTTCATAGAAAAACTGATCGTTTATGCCGATGATAAACAGCCTTTATTCACCATTTAAACCATCAAACCGCTACTACTGCCACAACCGTTGTTAATTCTGTTCCTGATCTGTCACATCATGCTACCTACTGTGACTACCATTAAACGGCCACAACTAAATAGCCACAACAATTCCGCATGACTATTACTACCCCACTACTTCGTATAGGAAATGTATATCCCTACTATTCTTACTACTACCACCATGAGCAACATAACCCTGCCATTGTGATACCTACCCTGTACGAGATCACCATTGCGTGGGCTGTATTCTTCAGACGCTGAATTTTGACACTCTATAAGGCACCTCTTTCTTTCCCCTATAAAGTCAACGTCTTGTTCTTCTCCCCGGGTCCTTTTCTGGCTATATACTAGAGTAGATTGGATCTACGATTGGGATTACTACAACAAGTAACAAGTAACAAGCAATCAAGTTCATTGTCCTTCAATCACCTAATTGGCCACACACTCCCAACATAAACTTGGGAAGAGTAGTTATATCCCCGACCTGTTTAAGATCAAAGGCACACAGTGCATGGTCACTGAAATACAGTTCAGTGATTGCCATCCTTTATATTGTGTCTTTTGCCCAGTTCAGTATCCTTTATCTTCACCCGGCAGTTTACAGGAAGCTGATGTCACCTCGTGAAATAATCCTATTTTTATTGTCTCTTTGCCTCATTGTTAATTGTAGACAAACCTTTTCCGTGTGTAATCCAACATTGCACTAGCCTATATCTTTATGGGGGACAGCCATCGCTGGGTGATTGTTGTTGAGATTAGTGCTTGAATAAGACCAAGAGAGACTCTTTGGAGATGGCAATCTGGGTCTTACTTCCTATACTTAGGAGTCGAATTTTAATGATCAGGGCCCCCGTTCATAAAAAGATGCTATAGGGTACCAACTCTTGCTAAAATGACAACTTAGTACAGCAATAGCCAACCAGGAAGCTGGATTCTCGCCGTTACCATGGCAATCGTTTTTATTGCTATTCCAGCAAGGGTTACTATCATATCACATTTTTTTTTTTATGAAATGGGGCCCAAGATGATTTCTGTCCCCTGTTAAGAATTAACTATTAAGACACTAAGAATTAACATGGACTTTCTGTGCGTTCGTCTACTCGCTCGGTCTCCCTTCTTTTGCCGAAATTGTATTTCTATAGTTTAGTCTGCTCGTGCCCTTCTCACTTCTTTCACTAAAATTCCACTCGCTCTCCTTCTCTTCCTCCCATTCTTTTCTATCAATCTTCACTCCTTCTGAATTCTTCCTCGTCACATGTTCTTCACCCGTTCAACTCCTAAACCAGTTCGCATGGTTGCTGCTCGTACACATACCGTTTGTGGCCAATTTATACACACGCACATGTTGATGATGGCTGTGAGGCCCATTACATTCCGTGCGAAGAGGGTATGAGTCACTCATACACTATTGATGAATGCATAGGCCCATTCCGTAGGCTAAGTGATTACATATATTCATACATATATATTAAATGGACATGACCTATGTTTTGAACCCTTTGGAAGATGGTATGCGCATTATACTGCATTCAAATGAGATTATTTAACACATATGCAGGTAAGTTTAGCTCACAAATCACTTTTCCGAAACAGAGTTAACCGTGAGACGATGTGGATAAAAAAAAAAAGAAAATCATAAACAACAACAACAAACAAACAAATCGAAACAAACACGCAAAAAAACATATTAGAGAACACACACACATACAAGTATAGACTATAGTTTCCGGGAAGGTGAAAGAGACAGGACATGATAACATCTTGGCAACAGCTCAATTGGCGGCAAGAGCAATTCTAGAGATATCCTTTACCATGTACAAACCTTACAGCAGTTTATGTAATGTAGACACTGCCTTTCCTATGTACGATGCTATACATTCGTGTGCATAAACTCTGTATATAATTATATAGTGTGTATTTGGATTACTTTCACTTTACCTTTAATTAACCCCTGAAATGATGACAGTTGTGTTACTTCCTGATCTAGAAATTCACTCGATAAAGCAAAATCTGTGACGAGAGTATAGCGGAAATCGTTATCTTATACTCATTTGACTTATCAAAATATAGGTTTGTAGCAATGCATACTAACAACTGCCAGATCTATAAACGGTACTTTCAATAAAAGTTTGTATACACCGTGTTTTGTTAATTCTCTTTTCAATCTTCGACGGAAGCTGATTTAACATTTCAGATCTCTCACTCGATCTCTCTCTATTTCTCTTTCTCTTATGTATATAGGTAATCATAAATCGACGTCCACGAGCGAGTTCTGCTATTTCCGTTTTTGCAACATAAATTAATGTCTGGTAAAAACCTGCAAAATGATGTCTTCTGGCCTTTTTTCCTATTTTACCATGTGCATCATTCATGAGGAATCTCGAGCCGAGTTATAAAGAAGAAAATCAAGCGATTATCTGTCTCTATGCGACCGAAATGTATCTTTATATAATTGATTGTGCAAAACTAAAACTTTAATTTTTGTGTTGTTTACCAAAGAAAATTTGCTAGAGGCAATATACACGAACAAACACACCAACGCCCACCAGCAACACCAGCAAAAGGTAAAGCATTTATAGGCCCTAGTCATTGTAAATAGCTTGTTGCACATTCTGTACCACCCCATGTCAGTACATGAGCTGATGATGGAGGAATAATGGGATTCCAAGAGTTCTTCCTCGCAGGTCTCGTTTATACGCCCATAAAAAGGGAACTAATGATCTTTTCTCTTAAATAATGAATATCATAATCAGCTGTAATGGCGGACTGTCAGTGGCAGCTGCTTCTTACCGGAGTAAACCAGGTTATAATGTTCACACAAGGCATAACTATAAGATTAGAGAGTGTGGTATTGACTCTCGATAACAGCTTTATATCTGCATGCGACTGATAAAGGAGAGGCGTGCAATCTCGCCCATTATTGCCGTGTTAAGTGTATTGTAAATAATACCTTGAACTCTCTTGTAAAACCCAAGGGAAGGTTGCATCTGGTGATGTTGGGTCTTGGCAAATACTGCCTTGTGATAACAAAATCGAAATGTTCCTCCTCAACGGTATATTAATGGTGTAATTTAGTTAAAAACTAGTAGGCCTATAATAGTTACCAAGTGGTTTTTGTCTGAAACACTTAAGAGTCTCACAATAGTGTAGTGTAGATAAAGAAAAATACATTGTATATCTATATCTATGGATTAATCATTTTCTTCTTTTTTTTTTACCTGTTCTGGGATGGCTTAACTTGGCAGAAATGTTGAAAGGGTCTGTAGGCCCTATATTGTTAGCTTCCGCGTGTTCTGATAAAGTTGAACAAGCAGGTGTAACCCTACTAGGTATTGTGTTCGCTATGTATGTTTTTTCCCGTTGAGGCTTTATCCTTTCATATTGTCTAGCTGTCTCTCCAAATGGGGGTCTAGTTCAGAGGCTTACAATGTTTATTGCACATAATGCGACATGATGTCCATGAATGGAATGTCGTTGAATGTTTGACGAATGAGTCATCGTCAGTAAACCCTTCGAGACAACATGCTTTGTTTGGTGCATATAGACCGGTGTGCAAACATGCACACTGTGGTTTGATTGTTCTGTACAAACACGACCTCCACTTGCCCGACATAGCGACAACGAATTCATGTATCCTTCACTCTATTTGATCACTGACTTGGTAGGCCTAGCACGCACGCGTGAATCGTCTACATGGGTCCAGTAAGAGTTCAAAAGAAATATCCAGGAATTTGATCACATTGTTTGTATTTTTCACACCCTCTCTTATGTTAAAGAGTTAAACAGGACGAGCTTTGAAGCACTCAATTCTCCACCCCCCCCCCCTTCCCGCTTTTCCTGGTTTTTACATAGCGATCTATTGAGCTCTACCTAAATAGATATGTCACATGATCTTTCGCTTCGTGTGCATGTTGATTCTCAGTACTGCTTATCGTGTCCATAATGTCAGTAAGTTGAGTTTTGTTCAAGTAGAGCTGTAATGTGTACTTATATAAAAAAAAAAAAAAAAAAAAAAAACTTGATAGCCTGCGTTTACGGAACAGCAGTTTTGAAAAGTGGCTATAAGTTCAAATTCGCGACCGAATAGCACAAACTGAAAGCATAATAGAGGACGGGGGGAAAATGCGAATACGGCTCACATCATTCAAATAAATACAATATTAAGCTGCTATACAATAATATTGTTATGCTTCTTGTGTTTTCTCCTTTTTTCGCCATCTGCACGGCAAACGTCATAAGCTAATACTGTTTTGATTCCGTGTAAACAGTCACTTGTGAAAAACGAATGTAGAAAATGGTGAAAAAGCGGTCGTATGGATCGACGAAGAGATATCAAGCATCAACTCGAACGAACGTTTCAGATCGGCTTACTAGTTACATGGCTTGCACGATTTTGCTATTTCTCTTTGTTTTTCTTCTCTTTTTTCTCCGATAAGGTCTGTATTTCGCTCTTTGAATCAACATTTTTTCTATCCCAAGTGATAGTTCTGCATTCTTTTACAGCTGTTCCTCTTTGATAATTGCATTGCATTCAAACAATCTCCTGCGTACTTCTACACCGAAAGTTACTAGCACCTGTGATGACAACATCGAAGCTTGCATGGCCACACAACAACACTAATCTATGCAACTTGTTTTCCAATGAATTCAGACAATAGGAGAATATTAATTACTGGTGATAGGTGAGATGACAGTCGTTACCTCGTTTGTCGCAAGAAAACAAGCGCGCGATTAAATTTGAAAGTGTTATACAACTCGGGGAAGTGAGACGTCTCACCCCCCTGTACAACACAAGAGCGTTGAGGCATGAGCTCAGTCTCACGTAATGATCAAAATGCATAAATCATGTACGTAGTAAAGCCCTGCGTTGTTGATGACAAAATTGAGATTTAGGTCTGCGACGCGAAAGCTAAGGACGATGTTATTAGGCTAAAAAGGTGTTCTGCACATATGCGAGGCTGCTGTTTTTTATTGTTCAACCCGTGATGCTGCATCGTCTTAACGCTCGCGTAGCAGATAATAAAGCTCGCTATTAAGCCATTAGATTGCAGTCCGGTATTTCATTTTCATTGCGCCAAGCTCAGCTGATCCTGTGTCGTATTGATACTGGGTTGTTACGATCACATGTCCTCAGCAGCGCAAAACAAATGGTTTTGCGTTATTTTTGCTTTTTACTCTTGTTTTGATGACAGTTAACTTTGAATTACCATATCGTTTTACGTATTGTATAAGTGATATGGATCATCTCTTTAGCGTCTACCGACGCCACAATGCGCGTTGGTGGAGGGATATACACGAAGTGTGTAGAGTGCGATGCCTGAAGATCGATAGGGTCCTCGCATTCGTAACTCCTACCACTATAACTATGAAAATTAATTAATGTAATTTCATATGAGAACAATAACTCACGTACGGCGCCTTCTAACTTTCCCATTGACGTCAGCCACCTACGTTGGGCATTCTCGGCAGTGTTCTTTCATCAAGGGTTGCTGGGATTTTTTTATCACAAGGTTATTGTGATGCATGCATGGTTTTTAAAACTTGCGTTATACAGCACTTGACATTGATTTAATTTACATTGTTTTGCGCGTAAGCTTGACTTCACGGCGTGAGAAGGAATTTGCCGGTCAAAATATACATGTACAGGTTGTCAACATAGAGTGCATCTGCTTCCTCTGTCTGTCTGTCTGTCTGTCGATATGTCTGTCTCTGTCTCCCTCTCTTTCACAAACAAACTCACTCACTTATTGTTCTTATCCATCTTCTTGAGAGTACACTAGCATTACTCTGTGTGTACACGCGACGTGGAACATTGAATTACTTGCTTTCCATTGCCAATACCTTCGATAAGAATTTGCAGAACAGTTCCAGAGAAGGGTAACTTCGGATGGCGTAATGTTCCACGAATCTCAGAGCTATTTACATTGCTCTCTGGTCATGCTGGTAGTCCTGCTACTATTGATTTGCCTTCTACAAGGACATTTCATTATTTGTGTGTGCGTCTAGTATATGTCTGTCTTGTCTGTGTCCTTGTGCTTTATTCTTTGTGTGTATTTATCCGGTCAGTAATTATGTTAGTCGAAAAAGTAGCTCGTGACATGGCCGAGAAACTTGTCTTATTGCCCGACCTCGCATCGCCATTAGCTTGAGCAAACTGATTCCATGGAGTCATTCCAATAATATGATGATTACTGTGAGTACTCGCTATTGTGATGCATGTTTTACTTAATTTAGATATCAAGTACATTTTTGATACATCGCGAATGGTAATTCATAAGTCTGAAAAGACAGTGGAGATCTTCAAATCAATTGTAATGAGCTGGGATGTGATCCAAGATCCATTACCAGACCAAATACATTAAACATGCTATACTTCCTGGTTTCTTCCAACGAGCTAGCTGCGCTGCACACCACGCACCAGTGGGTGTGTTTATACCGTTTCAACTTAAGATGAATAAATATCAAGAGGCAAAGGAATCAATCAATCAAGAGTGAATGAAACCGAAAGAAGCTTGTGTGCGACATGAAACAGAATCATGAGGCAGCTAAGGTGAAACACGCGTGACTTTGTCAACTGGTCTACTGTACAGGTGCACACTCAAATAATGGCGTCTGCCGCAAAGTAGGGTCAGGTTGGGTCATAGATGTGTATTGATCCCAAGGCTGCCATTGTTAGATATTCCTAGATGTGTGTTTGCTATGATTGTAGTCAGGCAAACATTTTGTCCAGCATGTCCAATCTTGTGTGTGTGTGTGTGTGTGTGTGTGTGTGTGTGTGTGTGTGTGTGTATGTGTGTGTGTGTGTGTTTGTGTGTGTGTGTGTGTGAGTAATTTATGTCGAAGGCCTCACGTGCATGTATTTCATACACTTATGTTCGCACCTGTATATTTCAAAGTGGATTCAGGTGAATGTTTACCCAAACCATCTATTATTGCTGTGTAAACGTTACAGTGGCTTCCTTTTCCGACTATACGAAGCTGTGAGTCATTAACCACATTATGGGGTTAGCTTTTCTTTTTTCTTTTTTAGTTGACATAAGTCTTCATTTTCTGGTTTGTGGATTTCCGTGCAAAGAAGCACCGTCCGTCAGGTTTGGAGGTGACTGCTTTTGCATCGCAAGGAAATATGTTTTAAAATTCAGAGACAAAGTATTGCTGTAGTCATACAAAGTCGAGACAAATTGCCCTCTTCTCCTTCATCTGCTCCCAAATAGTGTTAATGCTCAAAGAAGTTGATCTTCTACGATTTACATGACCTTTCGCATTTATTCAATGAAAGACTTGTGGGAACACAATATTGGCACCTGGTTTATATTGTGTGATACAGTTTTGTATGAAGTCACGAGAAGCATGCAGACTTCATTATACAAAATGAATCAGAGGACTGGATATGACGTCACAATGATTCCAAAGGATACGCGTAATGTAATTTGCTTGCATTGATGTTGCAGTATTTTTTTTACAAGTTTTCTTCAAAGATATGTTTTGTAAATTCCTTTCATCCTATATATACCACGTTCTCTGTATTGTATTATTCGTCATTAGTTAACTATTTTACGCTGCGACGATTAGGTATTCATTTATACAAAGAGTGAACTTTCTCATGAACAAGAAATAACTTCTCCTGTACATTATTCTTTTAGTGTGAGTTCAATCGTGTCTACACTTCCGTGTCAATACAGAATGATCAACCATGTTGTTTAGAGAAGACGCTTATATAGGCCCTAGCACGAAAATTATACACTCTTAATACCTCACCAAATAACCAATAACCTACAGTTATGCATGATTTGTGACTATAGTGAATCGTATAATTCTTATGACGGCGTATGCCATACGATACCTTTTTTGCTACCACATTTCGATTAACACTTACATGTATTTCATCTCTCACTCCCTCCCTCTCCCTCTCCCTCTCTCCCCCCCCCCCCCCCCCGCACAGCCGGATTGTTCTACCGCTGACACTTGAGGAGGTAAGTAATGAGTGTTACTTTGTCCAATTATCACCGTGCGTTGGTAAAACGTGCCTAATAATTATCATAAATAAATATCGTTTCAGCAGGTAGTGTGGTTTGACGTCGTTACTGTTTTCGTGGTTTTTTTCTTAGTTATCCCACATGACAGGTATTGATGCTTATTATAATTGACTTATGGGTTGCATCTCTCGCGTAGAGAACAATATTGTCCAAATGTTAGTCTCTTATGTATAGGTAGGAAAATGCCTTTATTGATTATATTCTTTGACGTGTAAAGCAAAATCACATTTTCATCCTGGCCATTTAGGCTTGGCCACTACACCCTTCTTCTGAAATAACGTCTGTGCCTTTCAGTTTTAGATATCACTGGACACCGTGTTAATGACAGCCAGTTTCCTTTCCGCCTTAGTAACACAACAAAAATACCGTAGTTAAGTGACCCCGGAAGCTCATGACTGAGCGAGATCTAACTTCCGATTAGCATGGACGTGGTGATGCTTGTGTCTAGGGTTGGCTAAACTGCACCCTGCGGGTAGCATAGAACCAGAGAGAATAGAATTGGGATAGTCTGATTCAGATTAAAGGGTGGATGATGAAAAATAGTTATTTACATGTTAGGTCAAAAGTGGATTTTCGGGGCGTAAACAGGTTTGAACAGTGTTGTTGATCACAATGTCTACACTTCAAAATGGTCGCTAGATATATCGAAGTATTATATATATATATATATATATATATATATATATATATATATATATATATATATATATATATATATATATATACAGAACCATGATGTTTTGTCAATTAATTTTTTAAACATTTTTTTTTCAGTCATAATTGTTATAAATTTACAAACGAAGGACGATACGCAACAAATGAGACATAAAGCTTGGAATTCGTCTTTGATGGTGATGCCTGTGCACCCTAAGTAAGAAAGGATGACCGTAGACTCGATTTTTCTGGCGATTTATTGAACGTCTTTGGTGCCTTTTGCAACCAACGATTCGTGGCTTGTAATGAGTGTGCATGTATGCATATTTTGTTTTGCAGCTGAATATCGCCAGCCTCTATACGGTGTGCGCCGTGTCGAAGGCGGAGACTGGCGGGGGAGAAGGAATCGAGTGGGTGGTGAGACGAGAAACCGAGACGGACGATGGGGAGCCGTGCCTGTACACGCATAAAATCATCCACATGGAAAAGTAAGTGTGAGAAAGGAACTCCGGCATTCTCCAGCAGAATATTATGGCGGACTAAAAGTCATTCAGACGTGCTCTATCCATGAGTACTATACGTAAGAATAAGGCCTTGACGGAACAAATCTAATGGTAGGCCTATTTGATTTCACGCAGAGATGATGGCGTGAGTTTTAGCTTTAGGTCATTACAAGATTTATACAAAGATTCATGCATTTACCCTTTCTTATTCATTCATTTATTTGGGGGGGGGGGGGGCTAGGTGGTTAGCGGGTGGGGATGACTTTCGTCAAGAATGAATATAAACTGTTCTTAACCTTCATCAAATCTTGAATGTTGATATCATTCCAGACTGGTATTGATCGAATAGATCCCGCTGGGTTTATTTTTACCCTATTCCACTGTTCCATGCTTGATTACAGGTAGATGGGTGTGTATTTTTCACTCCACTGGTCCTTAGGCATTGTGTGTACACGCAAACAAAAGTCTGCGCTGCCGATTATGTTTCACCTCTAATAGGCGAAAGGGGGCTGCTTGGATATTTAGGGCAGTGAGTTAATGTTACCTCAAAGTATAAACTATTCGTCATATACATATATATATATATATATATATATATATATATATATATATATATATATATATATATATATATTACTTCAGAATATACTTTGAATAACATCTAATGAAAAAAATAATATACATAAAAAGTATGCATGCATAACATCGACAGTATGATAAGGCTCGAAACCCATGGGTAGTTATGATGATATGCGTGATTAACTGGAATGCATTTTGGGCTGTTTGTTTGGGTTTTGGATGAAAAAGAGAAGCCAGCATAAACTCTGGAATTCCGCCAAATCTACCGTCACATTTTACACACTCATATTTTCCCAGGTAGTGTTTTTCCGTTTGTATTTGTAGGTTCTGCATGCCTGATGCTGCAACAAAATAGACCGTCGCACTAATGATACGATAATGGATGACCCCCATGGGTGGTGTAACAGAGCTATTCAACACATTTCGGTGCTTGAATCCATTTTACATGCATATCAAAAATGTCGTTGCGTAGTCCGGTACAAAAGCACATATAGAATTATAATTGAAGCCTGATGTGGTCCTGCTACAGTCGATTGCAGCAGGTCTGGTAATTGGGCATGACGATGGAAGAGGGGGAGGTACTAATGCGGGTCTCAAGATTTCTTTCGGTTCCCGCCCCATCATGTCCCACATTCATCTTAGTGGTCTTGTTCCTGGTATACGTAACGCGGACATTTATATAATACGTATATTCTTAGATACACATTTCCTGTTATACGGACATCCATCGCTGAATACCCGCAGAAATGTCTAGCCTAGTCGGTTCGCTGCAAACAATAACTAGATCTTTCTTTCTTATTTTAATATGGGTATCTGTCATTGAACTGTATGACCCATGGAGTATTGGACCTTTACTGCTCTAACATTATGAGGGTATATCATATATTTTTTTAGGGTCATGCCGTTTGAATGGTAAATGATCAATGCACCGCCCAAAGATGCCCGACGTATTTTCAGTCAAAATTAAAAACTTCACCGTCGAGGCTCACTGATCAACAACATCAACAAAATCTTGACATTTCCTAGCAGTTTTGTGTCCGTAGAAGAGACAAACGTGCACTTTATGGTGAAAAACAAAATGCACATCACAACTTAACCTCTGCACATGACGTAAGTTAATGGCACCTGCATTCTCCGTATTAATCGTATCAGTCATGGAGTCGTATATCCACTGCTCACTAAATGACAGAGCCATGATATTATGATTGCATAATAATTTGAACTTATCACCCTTTCTTCCTTTCTATCCCCACCCACCCCCAGGAAAGTCCCTGGCTTTATACGCATGCTCCTCCCCAGCGGGGCGTTCACGATACACGAGAAAACGACGAACTGTTTTCCCCGCTGTAGAACAGAGTACTCGGTAAGTCTACTTCCCTTTATTCAGGAAAACTGTCACTTGTGTAGCTAAGTCACTTTATCAAGTATAGGTTCATCTCATGAGATGGAAGGACATGAATCAAAAGTGACAACAATCAAAAGTTCGTGGTGCTCTTCGCTTCCTCGTTTTGTTTTGGTGGTTTTTTTTTCTATTGTTTGGTTTGTTTTGAAATGAGCATCATTAAGTGTAAGTCCAAGAAACACAGGTAATCGATACTCATCCGCCATGGGCGCAGTGGTAGACTTGCGTACAGGAAACTCGCCGGAGTATTTTGCCTTCCGTTGTTTCTCAAACCAATCGAATAACAAACTATTGCGCACTTGAGATATCAACACTGACCACGGATGGGAATTTAAAACTTGATGCGCTAATTTTTGTAATTGCTACATATCTGATTTACTTTGGGAATGATCTCTTCACGTGAAATAGCTCATTTTTGGAATTGAAAATTTGGAGGGGAAAACCAAAGAAGATCTTGAGGGAAAGTCCATTTCTTTCTACAGGGTTCAACTTCCTTGAAGCTCGACTGATGAAAATTGGAGGGCAGTATCAAAATCAGTTTCGTTTCTATTGCATGGTACAATGTGTTCCAAAGTGCTACAGACACAGAATGTTGCACAGGACAGTAAATCTACACTTACACATTAAGAATGAAAGGGAAAGGAATGGACCGAATTCAAACACAGACTTGCAAAATATTGAGAAAAACAATAACAGCAAACTTCTTACGTAGGAACGTCGGGTAAAAAATGGCTCATCTCATATACAAACGAAGCAGCGTTTCATTTCCTATGAAGTAACCCGATGTCGAATGCTATAAAAAAAAAAAAAAAAAGAACTGTGTAACTCTATAATGTAAGCTGTGTCAAAACCTAACCTCTTAACACTGGCATAGATTTCCACTTAACAATGATTCGGCAAGCATAGGAAACTGACCTCATTTCGTAGTCTGCAGGAGTCAGACCTTGTTACCATATTGTTATGGTTTGTATACCTGCACATCCCTATTGCGTTAAACTATAGACGTCACCACAACGCTATAAGCCACCGTCACAGCAGCAATCACCTCTCCAGATTTCTACTTATTGCTATAGTAACTAGTATTGTTACTATTGTTACGATCAGTGGCAGGCCATTGTGCATCGAGTCCCTAGTGTTCAGGACTCGTGAAGCAGAAAGCAAAATAGAAGGACAATGCGAGTATTTACCGTGACTGTGGGAGGAAGAAAGAATCAAACAAATATGGATGGAAATCAATAACAGCAATCAGAATAAATGGTAATTGTGCTGTCATGTTTACAGTGGGCTAACCCAATAACAAGCGATGACAGTAACAGTCTTTCTCAGTCTGCACTTAAGCAGTGGCGTCAGCAATATGGTCGGTCGGAAGAATACATTGGTCCGAATTCACGAAGGTGGTACAATTGAAACCATGGTTTAAATAATGGACAATTTGTGTGGAGCGCCAAGTGTCGCATGGCCTATTTTGTTACGAAATCAGTCATTTCGTCAACGAAATGTTCATTTTGTTAACGAAATGATCATTTCTTCGATGAAACTGTTGTCATTTCGTCAACGAAATGACTGACTTCGTAACGAAATAGGCCATGCGACACTTGGCGCTTCATGCAAATTGTCCATGGTTTAAACCATGGTTTCAATTGTACCACCATCGTGAATTCGGCCCTTTTAGTTTAACTAAAATGAAACGTCTGTTGTGTTGATTTTTACTGTGTGTCGCTTCTCGCTGGAGCATATTTCGGTATCTTAGTCGATGCTGAAAGGGGGTCGCGGAACGTGGTGGGGGGGGGGGGGGAGGAGGAGCGGTTTGGAGGGAAGTACGTGGTGGAGGAGCGATTATTATATAAGATACTCACTTTACCTCAAACAAATCTTGTATAGGAAACAGGGATGTCGCTGATTTGGAAGGACCTTTCTAGGTTTCGTTTTTAAAGACATTTAAAGTGCGTTTGTATTTGTCTGTCGTTTTGTGTGTAAGAAGGAAAATAATATGTGACCTTTTTTATTGCGTTTCCTGGTGTTCGTTCTGTTGCGTGCAGTTAGTTTCAGACGGGATTTATCTCCCTCCCTTTTCTGTTCTGCACCCCCCCCCCCCCCTTCTTTCCAACCCTGCATGCATGGTGTACCAGAATGCAATCCCATAATAGCTGTATAAAGCACAGTGGGCAGACGTTTCCTCGTTTCCCGATCGATTGGTTCGCCCTTATGATCGAGACAAACTAGAATACTTCCTCATCAGTTCTTTTCAATTGTAATTCATGTAACCCATGATCGTACATCAGTGCACTTTTGTTTATGACATGAATGTTATAGGACTATAACAGCGTCCCGCTAGAAACGATACACTCCTTTAAGCTTCATGCGTATGAAGGTCTTTGAGAGGTTTTATTACATAATACCACGATGTCAACAACCCGTGAGTTTAATACAGATCATGCGGGTACTGTAGTGTATTACCGAAAAATGGTAAGCAAAAGTGTTGCGTGACTTTGACTAACTGTGACACCACGTGACAGTCTCTGCGCTTTGATAGCCAACCACTAGAGCAAAGTGGAAGCGTGTGATAAGCCTCGTGCAATATTCTCACAAACTTATTTGGTCTTTTGATGATGTCCCTTCGAGCATTTCACATTCAAAATTTCACCCGTGGACGTTCTTTTGTGTCACATTTATGTACACGTTTTACATAAGATCGTATATGACATAAACTAAAGGACGTGCGAGTTTACAACTACAGTGATGCATTAAATGTATGAGAAACTTGAGGGAGAGTTTACCAGTTCTGTCATAGAGTTGTGAATACAATTCGACATGTCCGTCAAGCAGTACTGGAGGGGTGCTTCTGCTGTTGAATGGAAGTCATGTTTGGTTTTCTGTTTTTGTTTGTTTGTTTGTTGTTTTTTTTAGGTTGATGGAGGTGGAGTAACCTATACCAAAAAAGCTTATAGCTTGTACCAGTGGCGTAACTACGGGGGGGGGGCATGGGGGGGGGGGCACGTGCCCCCTCCCCCCCCCCCCCCCCCAATCCGCTGGTAAAAAAAAAAAAGAAAAAGAAAAAAAAGAAAAAAAAAGAAAAAAAAAACCTACCAAAATGGTAATTCAAGGGTTAGTAAACTGCTTTTGAAATCGACATGAAAGGATGATCAAGAAAAAAGATATTTTTCTAAGATTTCTATAGTGAATCATTGTTCAAAAAGCCCGGAGACGACAAAAGATTGTGATTCAGTGTGATTCCTGGTTGGCATTTTGAATACAAGCAGGATGTGCGCAGTGTACTCAGAACATCGGAATGGCAAAAAGAGTCGCTGCAATGTTGCGCAATGTGATGTTTGATAGGTTGTACACACTTGCTATCAAAGCTTGATCATTGATTTTGCAGTGTTGCTTTACATACTACTACTAGTCTATGTTAAAATGCCTTGCATTGCCAATAATAAGACTTGACCTTGGCTATTTCCTAACTTTTCCATCTATATGAAACACACACACTCACAAACACAAACAAATTAGGGGATGCTCTACATAAAGTGCAGATTTTGGACATCCTTCTCCCGCTTGGTCACTTCGACGCCCCCTCGCTGGTCATACCTCCCCCAATCATAAACATAAACCGACACCCTTGACTACCAGTGGCGGATCCAGGGGGCGCACCGGGCGCCCCCTCCTCCAAAGCGAAAAAATATATATGTAGCTATACAAACGACAGTTTTTGGACTGTAAAATGTCAAAATTTTCAAGCTCGCTCGCTTCGCTCGCTCGCATTTAATCGCTATGCAATTCTCCTGATGCTGCTGTCAGTAATTGCCAGCAGTTGCGCCTGGTGCGTCCCCTCCCCTTAATTTCCAAAGCTAAAAAGTATAGCTAAAAACGGCAGTTTGGGGACTGTAAAATGTCGAAATTTTCAAGCTCGCTCGCTCGCATTTAATCGTTATGCAATTATCCTGATGTTGCTGTCAGTAATTGCCAGCAGTTGCGCCCGGTGCGCCCCCTCTCCTTAATTTCCAAATCGAAAAAATATAGCTAAAAACGGCAGTTTTGGGACTGTAAAATGTCAAAATTGTCAAGCTCGCTCGCTTCGCTCGCTCGCATTTAATCGCTATGCAATTCTCCTGATGTTGCTGTCAGTAATTGCCAGCAGTTGCGCCCGATGCGCCCCCTCCCCTTAATTTCCAACGCGAAAAAATATACCTAAAAACGGTAGTTTTGGGAACATAAAATGTCAAAATTTTCAAGCTCGCTCGCTTCGCTCGCTCACATTTAACCGTTATATGCCATTTTCCTGATATTACTGCCAGTAATTGCTAGCAGTTGTGCCCGGTGCGCCCAGGCCCTCTCCTTAATTTCCAAAGCGAAAAAAAAAAAATAGCTAAAAACGGCAGTTTTGGGACTGTAAAATGTCAAAATTTTCAAGCTCGCTCGCTTCGCTCGCTCGCATTTAATCGCTATGCAATTCTCCTGATGTTGCTGTCAGTAATTGCCAGCAGTTGCGCCCGGTGCGCCCCCTCTCCTTAATTTCCAAATCGAAAAAATATAGCTACAAACGGCAGTTTTGGGACTGTAAAATGTCAAAATTTTCAAGCTCGCTCGCTTCGCTCGCTCGCATTTAATCGTTATGCCATTCTCGTGATGTTACTGCCAGCAACTGCCAGCAGTTGCGCCCGGTGCAACCCCCTTAATTTCCAAAGCAAATATATATATATATATATATATATATATATATATACATATATTATTATATATAGCTACAAACGGCAGTTTGGGGACTGTAAAATGTCAAAATTTTCAAGCTCGCTCGCTCCGCTCGCTCGCATTTAATTGTTACGTTATGCAATTCTGATGTTGCTGCCATGAGGTGCCCCCCCCCCCCCCCCAATGTCTTGACCCACGGTACGCCACTGGCTTGTACCGTCTGGTGTTCTCACGCAGGAAAAGCAGAAATAAAACAGATGAAATTACAGAAAGAAACAAAATGGCAAAACTTTGGAAGAGAAAGTGGCTGAGAATGCTGGATATTTTCCGGCTCCCTGACTTGGGTGAATGAAGGCAGTGTGGGTCATCTGCTGTCATGAGGCACAATAAAACCACATTTTTATGGCTTCTTTCAAATGAAGTCGATACCCTGAAAGTGAGCTGTGGGTTTACTCAAGAGTAACATCGCAAATGATAGATGCTATGCGTCGACACTGTTGCAGTTTACTGTCCTGTTAACATAGGAAACATTTTAAAAACGTACAAATATTTGTAAAAAAGTAATGGACATGTCTGTTCCCTTTGTTTTAAGCAATGATGCAGACTGATTTAATTGACAACAGAGTGTATATAATGTGTATTTATATGGAGGGTTAGAGTTGTGCAGAATAAGTTCGCGTATGTCATCGTCAAGATGTATACCTTCTGCAGTAAAGAATTTTGATGAGGACGAAGTGAGGAGGTGAAGCAGAAGGAGAGAAAGAGGAGGAGGAAGAGAGGAAGGAGGATGCAAGTGGACAAGCGATTGGATGTAATTCCAGTGCCTAAGCAGTATTTTACGGTTTATTGTAAAATTTAAGAGGGCTATGACGTCTATAGAAGGTGTGAGCTATCTTCTGTATGCATCCAGTACAATACATGCTTCAATATTTCTTTTTAGGAGAGTTTTTTTTTTCCCTTTTTTTATTTGACTTCCTCGTGTTTTTGTGTTTGTTTATTTGGTTTTGTTTGTTAGTTTTTTGTTTGTTTGTTTTTTCAAGCACATACTGTCCAACTTGTACTGACGCTTATCCGGACATGCACCCTTGTTTTCACTTCTGAAAATAGAACACTTCACAAATTATCATAATCATATAACATTCTATTCGCAGAACCCAGGTTACATGAAGGACAACTACTCTACAGTGGTGGAGACCATCAGCATAGCAGACGACAGAGGGGAGATTGACAATGTAAGCAACTCACATGTCATTTTCCTTCCGTGTTCCCGCCATTTTGAGTTGCCGAATAAAATGTCGATGATGAAGTGGTAATGAAAATTTTAGTGACGATGATAATTATGATGATTGATAATAATAATTATACTGATGGTAATAATAACCATCATAGTAGACGTGATAACGATAATGATTTTTATTATTAGGGGGTCTATTATCGTCGTAACTTTAACGTTTCCCCTCTATTTCTTAGCCATTTTTGTACATCCATAATTATGAATAACTGCCAAAAGAAGCAGTTATGTTTGTTAAACTTGCACTGAAGTTCTAAATTGTAGACAACAAACAGAGCGTGAGAATAAATTGCCAAATGAGAAACAGAAACGGGAAATTCCCTCTAGAGACATGCACGGTTATTTCACGGCACATTTCCTCAATCGATAATACTGGACGGTTGTATCCGGTGAGGTTGTGTGGGAAAGTTTTTTGCGCAAAGAATATGCTCTGCGCTTTGTCTTTGTGAATAGCATGTTTTAATGATTTTTCCCTATCATTATTAATGGAGAGTGCTTTACATACCCTGTGCATTAGTGTGCATCATAACAATGCAGACACATCAATAACGACAACCCCGCCTTTAGCAAAGAGTAATTGTTTAAATTTGTCTGCATATATTATTTATAATGTCATACACAATTTAGCCCCTGGGCTACGAAATATGATATGAATAAATAAACCTTTCTACTATAATCGGAAGCGGGAGGACAAGAATTAAAATGTTTCATTAAAGATTAGACAGGGAAAAAAGTGACGGGATTTTTAAGTTTAACAAGCAGGGGGAAGATGACATAATTTCACTCTGTTTACTAAAGGCAACGTGGAGTCGAGTCTTCAAGTTAAGCCGTCTGTTGGGCATGGTATATTCGCATCAAAGTATTTACGGTTTAATACATGCAGGATAACTTAATTCGAGCGTGTGTAGACTCAAATCGTATAATATTATGTGTGTATCAGTCCTGATGCTATAGTGTTCTTACCGTCGAAACCCTTGTTGAAAGTAATTCCACAATTTATTATAACCACCATCAATAACTGTATATTTAAAGAGTATTTGTAGTACTAGTAGTATTATTACCAATAATACACTGATTATAGGCCTAGATTTTTTCACTGTTATCACAATCATCATCGTGTGGTCTGACATTGTTTTAATTGTCATTCATTGACTAAGTCATCGCACAATGGAAATGGAGATCGTTTTGGCGCTTACATCTCTTCCTCTCTCTCTCTCTCTCTCTATTTTCTGTCTTCTCTCTCCTGTCCTCTGCCCTACTTCTTCTTTCCTCATCAAGGTATTCGATCTAGGACCAGAAGAACTGTCCAGGAGAGAGGTAGTCAACATCGATATCATCAACGACAGGATACCGAACTCGGTAAGTAAACGAACACTCCCTACAAGGGGACTAAAATCGAGGAACTTATATAGCGTTCGAATTTCAGAGTCCGGTGACTTCATGATGTACAGTTCACACAGCTTAAGAAATGTCTCTAAGCTTGTTTGTTCAGCATCAATACCATCTGTAGTTGAATAATATTTGCTGTATATCTGTACAGTGTACATCACGAAATGTAACAAATTTATTGATTACCTTTTTTCATGATACGACATTTTTACTCTGTAAAGCAGTCCTTTGGTAATCCAATTCAATGTGTCAAAAGTAGCGAATCTGTGTAGAATCGTGTAAGTGCGAACATAAATAATTGTAATGATTCCTTTACTGACAGTAGACTGAAATCTTTTTTCTTTTTCTTTTTTTTTTTGTATCCCGTCGTCATATTTCTATCACTGTCAACTCCTTTCTACATCTGTCTGACCTCCTTAAAACAGTCCCTGAATAGATTTTAATCTAAAATCTAAAATGGTGGTCATTTGGTGATGGTGATAGTGATGGCGATAGTGATGGCGACGAGGAGGAGGAGGAGAGGATATCAATACCCGAGGTGGTACTGCCGGTATAAGTGATTTCAAAGTTGAGTATTCTTTATTGAGATGTGAATATTTTCTCATTTGTTCGACGTAGGAATCTCAGTTCAACACCGACCCGTCCAAGGTGACGTTCCAAAAGGTGAAACGGGGACCCTTTGGACGACACTGGCAGGTATGCAGGCTGTTTTCATTAGTATTACCTCCTGAAGGTACAATGTAATCCAGCTTGCTCTTTTGGCAAAGCATTCAAAACCCTCATGGACCTTCCACAGTGCTTTCTAACAAAGCACAACTTTGTAAAGAATAAGCGAAACACAAACTTGATAACCTTTGATGCCGCGTGTTCGTGTTGGTAGTAATCCACTTTGATCACCTTAAATCCTCATATTAACGGTGCGATAATGATGATGATAATAATAATAATGATAATGATAATAATAATAATAATAATAATAATAATAATAATAATAATAATAATAATAATAATAATAATAATAATGACAATAATAATAATAATTCTGAGTGTTATTGTTATTATCATTATTATTAGTAGTAGTAGTAGTAGTATAGTATTTTTGTTATCATCATCATTTTCATTATCATAACTATTGCAGTTGTTTTTGAACTGTTCGTTTGTTTACTACTGTTATTATCATTGTCTTGGAACTTATATATCTGGTAGAAATTTGTATTTTGATTACTACAAGTCACGGCTGACAAAAATTCTCTTTGCGCTTCCTTGCAGGACACGTGTACGCCCGTTTTGTGCTGCTACAAACTCGTCAAGACTGAGTTCAAATGGTTCGGCCTCCAAGAGAAAATCCAAGCACAAATCAAAAAGGTAACCAGTGCCTATAGATACGTGTATTGTATGAGAAAAAAAAAATTACATTTTTTACAACGATGATAACAAGCTGCCGTATGTAATCAGAGTATCAGTTGGCAATATTAACTTTTGTGGTCTGTGTGTAATTAATAATAGTGATTATGATAATGATAATAATTCACATTTATGACTTATGTACTTAATATCTACATGAAACGTATCATGAATAGACACACAGATACATACATAGGGTGTATATAATTTATTTACAGCATCTGTGTATGTGTGTGTGTTTGGTAAATAATATAGTTTGTGTAGCATGTACGGATTTTCTATTTATGCCGAAAATTTTTAACTATAAAAAGAATGTTGAAATACGGAAAAGAAAATTAATTTGAGTCTACCGGGATTACCCTTTGAGCAATTGCAACTGAAAATTTAACAAGAATTAGTTTCCAATCGTTTATTTTTAACAGCCTTTATTGTTACGTGTATAGTGTGCAAGATTCATTTGGCACACAACGCGTTCAAAACCAACACGTGAAGTTTTGTCGTCATTTAATCATTGAAACAGGGTTCTGTATGTCATGTCACAAGCATATTCTAAATCCGTAGTACTGTAGCTGGAAAATACGACTACGTCAACACATCATTGACTTCGAAATAGATTGTAAATCATTTCTCGTTGAAAGCGAAACCGAACCTTTCAAAGAAAAAGAGAAACAAAAAATTCTAAATTTGTCAATGGCAGACTGTCCGTTCACTCACTTCGTCCGCTCCGTTGTTATCCTCTCTCTCTCTCTCTCGCTCCCTCTCTCTCACTGCAGTCCATGCGAAGGCGGTACTTGAGATTTCACCGTCTGCTCTACAGCTACCTCGACCAGTGTCACGGAATGACCATTGCTGACATACGCCAGCTAGAGACGGAAACGCAACAGCGACTGGACGAGGTGAATGAACTATTTTACATCTTCGGACGGGGGTAGCTGCTTTTAAATGTGATTTTTACGTCAATAGTTGCTCGAAACGTTGAGCAAATATTGCACTAATCATGTCATCTCTTCGTTACTTGCGTCTGTTATGACCAAACCCAGGTCTGACATGTTTCTTCAGACTTTCGACGGAATTATTCTCAGTGATCCTGCATGTTTTGTTTCTTTTTGTTTTTGTTTTGTTTTGCTTTGCTTTGCTTTGATACTTGTAATGTTTATATTTTGTTTATGCTACTTAACAGATTCCAAAATGGAACTTAGGAGGGGTTAAAATTTTTATTATCACATATAATGCTGTCCGATATTATAGCGTATAGAGGTGACCCTGAAATATTGGAAGCACAGTGCTTTCATTCATCGTTTACAGTACACCTGCTATTCACGTCTGTTAGGGTATCGATGTCTCCTGAAAGCAAAACGATCAAACGCCCATTCAAGATTTAGCTAATGACCGAATTCGAATTTGGGATCATTTAATTGGATATTCCTTGTTTGATATACTAGTTTTGGAACTTTTCTTTTTTGATACCACAACACCTGGATATCATTTATGGTCTCTTTACCACTTTTCCTTGTGCTTTTGTCTTACAGATGAGGGAACGTAACGGGATGACGTCACAGCAAGCACATTAAATCACAGGATTTGGGGGCCTGGAGGAGAGAGGGGTTGGGGGAGGGGGATCTGATGGCCTTGACCGAATGACGTTCCCCTTTCCCATACTCTCAAACTGCAGCTAAATTACAATATGACGGGGTAGAATTAAATAAATTTGTTTATTGACTGTACAAAAAAAAAAAATGGTTGTCGGTGAATTGATACGCTTTCAGTCGTAAATGAAGTCAGTATTCAAAACATGTAACCCCAAGGATTAGAGGTATGAAATTGACGCTCAGTTGTTGTAACTTTACATCCGAAATTATATTGTAAGTCTATATATCATAATAATTATATTAGGCTATGGTTTTAGTGATATAAAGATATTTAAATAGTTTATCTCTGTATCAGGGATGAGTACTATGTAGCATAGCATGTATTTAACCGGAGCTGCCAAGTTTACGTGATTCCGATGGAGACTCCCTGATACCTTTACTATTTCTTCAAATCATGTCTACTCTTAGGAATCTCCGTGATTTGGATTTGTGAATGTTGGCCGCCGTGATTTATGTCGCGTAGCACACGACACTATTTATTCGAAAGATACGCTGTAATGATTCGAAGTGCCATTCAGTAAAGACAATACTGCAGCAGTCTAGCTGCAACAATTGAATAGAGTGCATAGCAATTACTGAAGAGATAGTTATCGCTCTATGGTTTGAGTGATGGGACCACGGATTCTTTTCATTAACTATCTCCATAGTCAGCTCACACGACACACACACAGAGTCACATTCACAAAAATTATGGATACACACACGTATTTGAACTATTATAGAAGAATTAGATCATTGTATAACGAGTGAGTTTAATTACTAGGCCTGTAAATTAAATGATTACGTTCCGCATTTTTAAATCCTAACATAAATATTATCGTGAGTGGGTTGGCGACTCACGCATATTGCATCGCTCCGTTACAAAGTCTGTTTGATGCATTTGTTGAGACCTGTGTAGAAAATTGATTTGACAACGGCTCTGTGAAAATGGAAGATTCTGCATGTTTTTACACTCGGGTCACACAATCGTGTATGTGCGTCCAAGTGCCATGATATTACACGTGACTTCAAGTAAATACTTTTCCCATTGAAACGGGAAGACACTTGAAATCACTTTGCGTGAGTCGTAGCACTGTGGGTGTTTTTCTTTTTTTTTTCAAAGTTTTTTGAACTTAAAATATACGAGTTAAAGCAACTTTTATCGCTGCATTCTCCGATGATAGCATCGGGCTTACACGTTGTGTAATGGAGGTATTTACTCGAACTTATTACGCCCAACCCGACCGTAGCATCATTGTGCTACTAGTATTGGTAGTTGTACCGTCCATTTTCCCTCTGCGCTGATGTCGTAATTGTTCCATTATGAGGTAACAATGAGTGTGTGTAATGTTCGCATTCAACAATGCAAAAGATTGTTCGGAGTGAGGAGAAACGTCGAACACGGACAGTGATTGGATGGGTACTATATTTCTTGCATTTCATACGTATCAGTGGAAAATGATTTTCTGATGAATTATTGAATATCGGATTGAATTTCACTTTTGCCGCATTTGTACTTGCCGCACTGACAAAAAAGAAGCTTTTTAGCCATTAAGTATGAGATCAAGAGTTATCTTGACTATGTGAATGAGATCTATTCTCCGCATGATTCTTATCCTGTTGTTTTAAGCAATGTTTCTCATATGATGTGTACCGGGGCCTCTCAAAAGGAGGCCTACGCCTGTAACCAAGCAGCTACACAATCTGATGACATGCATTGTTATTGAATCAATATATTTTTAAAGGATGTATTTTTCTTTTTTTATGCATTTTGACACCTGTGTTTAATTCGTTGTTCATCCACTTGCTCTCTGAGAATCTTGTCATGTTTTGATTTTTTTGACAAAACATGATTTTAGTGAAGGCAGTGGTATATGCTATAGAATTGCTACACGCGCCGGACGACGTAATGCCGAGTACAAAATTAATGTGCAATGATATTGAACAATCACGTCGGAAGATGCTAGTGTAGTGCTTCCCATATTGGTTAGCGCCACATACTGTTGTAGAACCTCTATGGATAGCGCCCTCATTGTCTGACTTGACTGCGTATAGAGCTATGATTGCCTGCTTTTTGGCTTGAGTTCTAGCTGCCTTAGCTCTGCCCGATTATGATGTTTTGTCATGGTGTGCAGTCGTCCGAAAGACAACATAACGCTATCAGACAATCAGAAGTCTTTCTAAAGTCATGCTTATGAATAATTATGTCAAAGGAGCTATAATTATGATCGACAAAGGGTGAGGAAGACAGTAACGAGAGAGGAATGAATGCGCTGGTGAAATCGAGTATGCTGCATTGAGCTGATACACGAATCTAGATTCATCGCCACCTTTATTATTTATCTGTATGCCTTTAATGCATTTATTTATATTACTCATGTAAGTGAGACAAAAGGTCTCAAATAAAACCGTAACTCGCACAGCTGCATACATATTTTGTCTTATGACTGCGTGATTGTTCTTATGGTGATAGATATGACATGTGGTTGCGTTAGAAAAAAACAAAACAAAAACAGAACAAGACTTAGTCCTCCAAGAGTTAGACATCAAGAATGCATGACATCGTAGAATCCTTTCCTTTGTCTCAATCTGTCACTTCAATATTATTATTGTTATTATTAGTATTATCATATATATATAAAAATATAAATAAATAAATATATATATATATATATATATATATATATATATATATATATATATATATATATATACATATATATACATAATCATATATATATATGTTAAAACCCTATATATAAATATATAATATATATATATATATATATATATATATATATATATATATATATATATAATTATATATATATATATATATATGGATTATCAGTCGTCGAACGCACTTTGTTATAAAATAAGATGTACGACCATGCACAGTGTGGCAGGGGCGGATCCAGGAATTCTGTAAAGGGGGGGGGGGCGCAACTAATATTTCTGATGCCACTTCCGGGTTTCATTTCATTTTTTTTTCTTTTATTTCTGTCGTTTTTAACGAAAAATAAAAGGGGGCGTGCGCCGGTTGCGCCCCCTCTGGATCCACCACTGGTGTGGTAAAGAAGATAATGAGTCACGTGACATCTGTCAATGAAGCATGAATCGTACTATTGAAATGTGCATAGATATAAAATATGCTATAGATGTTATTTTCTTACAGAAATGTACTCATCTTTGCACCCATGATATCGAATACACACACGCACACACACACACACATAAACTAACAACACATGTCATGTATATAATTATATGTATATATATGTATTATAACGTTATACACATACATATCAATATACTTGTATGTACGAAAATGATCTAAATTTTGCAGAGCCCGTCAGAGGCCCGTGTAACACCATTTGATGAGCAATCAATGAGATTATGACTTTCCTATAGCAATAATGTGATTCTGATTGAACATTTATTGCTATCTTTTCTTGTTTGTACACTTTATTATCGGGCCGAGTGAAATATGAATTCACTCAATTTAGATTGGGAAATTCTCGAAACATACCTTTCTGATGTAGTGTCAAGTATCATTAAGTATATCAGAACGATCTCATTAAATCTATATTAAACCCTTGAATTAATATAACAGCTTCGAAATGTTGTAGATGCTAAGGCACGTGTGCTGTGATAGCGTGTCGTAACTCGCAAAACAGCGGTTACAAGAAATAATGTTGTAGAAGATTCAAATTACCTTTCTTACTCGGTTCTGAAGAAAACATTCAATGTTACAATGTCTTTTTTCTGTATGCAAAACACTAAATATTTTCTGCTAGACAGAAAAAAAATACATTTTTCGTAATGTTGTCATTTATTAAAGCAAGCAAGCAAAACAGAAACACAAAAGATGAATACATTTCAGCAAAACACCCAATGGTTTTTGTATCCCATACCAACTGGAATCTAATTCATAGACTGATTGTTGTTGTTGTCAGTCATATTGTGTATTCTATATTATGCATGATGTAAAATGACTTTTATTTGTACCTGAATTTTGTACCTGAAAAAAAAACCCCAACATAACAGCTGACATAAACGAGTACTGATCTGCCCTCCCACAAGAAATGTAAGAAGCATTCTGGCGTGGCGAGGTGTGCCATGGGTTATACTTGGTCAAGAGAATATTAGGCTGATATAGTTCTAAAAGAGTTAACGTGACGTAGAAGGCACACGAACGTTATTTTCACATCAGATCTCGGTTTCTATTCATTACATCTCGTAAGCGTCGGCAAGATGGCGTAGCGATAAGAGAGCCAAAGAAGAAATGCTGCGTATATTACGTAATAACAAAAAGTCACAAGACCATACCACATTAAAAACACTTTTTCAAAATTGCTGTAGATAATTCAAACAGACACAGATGTAAATGAATTCTTAGTGCAAAAAAAAAAAAAAAAAAAAAAGAAGAAGAAGAAGAAGAAGCATGCGGGTGACTCGAAATACACACGAGTTCAGATATTGCTACCGAGTACCGATATCAGCATCGATAATCCTGCTCAAACACAGATAAAAAATAAATTAACTCTATTCATTCTCAAAGCGACAAAAAAAAAAGATAGCATGGAGCACCATGTAAGTGAAATGCACCTGCTAAGCAAGAATCATAGTACCCTGCTAAGCAAGAATCATAGTACCTTCTTGCTCATTTGAAAGGATCTACACTCTAAAAATAGACAAACAAACAAACAGGAAAGTCTGTAGAAAGCATATAATGTTGATATTGTTTATGTACTTTTTAAAAAAATGTACCAAAGAAACTGCTCAGCTGTCTATTTCAGTATGAGTTGGTAGGCAATGAGGTAGTAAACATAAAACTTGTTTTGATAATTCATATAGGTGAATGAGATTCAGATATTCTTCCATCTTGTGTGTGTTTTCTTTTTCTGTCCGCTTTCAATACCTCGGATACTGCAACAATCACCCAACCCATGATAAGAAAAACGTTCATATGGAAGTGTTTTATCAAACATGAACACAGCTCTATGGTTAACCAGTCGATTTCTTTCTTCTTTTTCTGCACAGATATGGTCAGATACCATAGTAAAAGTCATTACGTACTACTGCTTATCAAGAAGTTCGCCTAGTACCTTATCTCCTGCGTACATAAAATGCACTCCGTCCAAGATCCACACTACAGCCCATGCAACTTAGCAAGATGTCGGCAGCGATGATAGAAACAGTTTACTGACACCAAGGAGGTATATCTCCTTGGAAAAACTTCAAATATCCTATTTACACAAAGGAAGCCATTTGTCTGTTTTGATCGAGTTATCTGTCTGGCTGGCTTGTTAGCTATTAAGAAACAGTAGTTGCTCCTCTTTATGAAAAAAAAAAAAAAATATATATATATATATACGCATATAGCTGTGGGCCATCTAGCGTTCAGTTTACTATTCATCTATCCACCAATCTCTCAATATCATCTAGGAGTTAATCCATCCTTTTAGCTAGGCAACTATCTTTATCCTCGCAAATCCCTTTGCAGATATACATCTCTCTTTTTTTTTCTGGGGGGGGGGGGGAGGGAGTTGGTGGCGATCCAGCTATCTTTCTTTCTATATCTATATTTACATATTCAGTAACCATTCTATACAAAATCTGCTAATCATTTATATTCTGTGATAATTTTCTGTTGAAAAAAAAAATTCTCAAAAAATATGCACTTCAAAGGATAAGCTGACCTTTTGTCTTTTTTTTAACACCCTGTGACCTGAACACTGTATGTGAGAACGTCAGATGATCTATACTTTTACTCCAAGCACCTTGATGACTGCATCGCGTAGCGCGTAGAATTCCTCTTTGTAGTTGTAGACTTGCGCGTTGACGCGAAGATATTTCTCCTTCTCGTCGCCCGTGACGGCCACGACCACGCCCTCTTTGGCTATCTCTTCGCAGAGGTCCTTGTGTCCGTCGGGATGCCAGAACTGCGCCAGACGCCGCGTCTTCGGCAGAGTGACGAGGCACATAAAGGGCGCCCTCACCCTCTCCTCCAGTTTGATACACTTCGTCTTCCACGCGTCGGCAAGCATCTCGGCGGCCCAGAACGTCAGCTCCGAGTTGTACGCCGTGATCCGTTCCTGTGTCAGACCCAACAATGCCCTCATTTTAGTAAAAGTCACAGTTGCCCAATTACTTTATCTATAGAAAAGTTAATGTAGATGTAACAGATATTTCAAATTTATGACAAAGAATGGAATTGTCACTTTGTGTATCACCATATTGGCAACGCGGTATACTAGTACAAGTATTTTTGACAAACTCATCTCGGCATAACCTTGAGACAAGAGCGGTCCCTCGCGGAATACAATTTGTCACAAGAGTATTCCAAGTAAATTTGTACATAGGCCTACGTGGTCACATGGCCGTCACAATGATGTTCACAAGGGAAGCACGGCAATAAATATCCTTAGACTCACTTTAAATGTCAGTGGGTGAGACAAAAGTAGAATGTAATAGTCGTTGTCTGAACTGAACCCCATGGGTGTGAAGCAAATCAGCTCGATAAAATTAAAAGTCAAAATGAACACAGGTGATTTTCGCAACATGCTGCACCGTCCCCATCCCCCCTCCGCCGCTGAATGAAATGGTAAATAGACACACACTATTATACAAACAACCATTACGATGGTAATAAAGATATCAAGTATCACTCACCAAGCCGCCCAAGTAGTGGAGGTAATCTATCGCATGTCCGGCCATATAATAGGGGATGTAGTCTTTGGTGCCCGTGTAGTGGAAACGCTCGTGGAGGTCCTCGGAGAAGGTGTATCGGGATGACACGGCGGCGCGCAGCCAGTGATGGTGCTCTGGACGTGCGTAGAAGAGCGAGCAACCACGGGGGCAGAACAGCCACTTGTGAAGATTACCTGATAGCCACGTAGATCCGAAAAGACACACACGCCCATGAACACAGACGCACAAAGACCAAAAAAAAAAAAAAGTGTCGTTGAAGAACATATTAAGCTCTCTGTCACAACCTTTGAAATCTTAAAATTGATCGTCAGAACACGATTCCATTCTTTATTTTGGCTGTTTTTTTTTTTTTTAGCTATCAAAATAGCGTGCAATTACATGTTTTAACCCAGAATATTCCTTTTTTTTTAAAAAACAGTTAACACCGTTATCCAAGAGGACCTTTCATTACTATATTGCTCCATTTGTATACACCTGTGTTGGAAGGGACAGAATAAATAAAACATTTCGAGCAAGAAGCATGCACCAGGCACGATTGAACACACGGGCATGAATTCACAAAAATATTTTAAAATCTGGTAAATTAATTATTTCAACTGCGTGCATATGCACGTGACGCATAATTACGCATCGCTTACGCCAAAGTACTAGTAGTCCAATAATGAATGCATACGACGATACGCGCCTTATGCAAGTTACGTCGACTATAAGTATTCAACACTCTTTTGTTTGGATTCGTGGATTAGATTTAAATCGTGTACTAGATTAATTAAACAACGTTGTTGGTTTTTTGTTGTAGTTTATTTTTAATCTTGGGCAACATCTCTCAGTTACAAGTAAGAGCATTATCCATCACTTTTCAATGCTCCCGTGATGCCATAAGTTTAGTCTATGACTATACATATGGTAATATTTTACCCTTCTTGATTTTCACTTGAATGGACGGTACAATAACATTGGTGCTCTTTAAATTGCAAATCCACCCACTTTAGTCTCTCTAGAAGTTTTGTTATCTTACGACCTTCGTCAATGTCTTTTCACATATCTCTTACGGTGTAAGAGAAA
The DNA here is from genome assembly GCF_964275005.1 of Diadema setosum. Lineage (NCBI taxonomy): Eukaryota > Metazoa > Echinodermata > Echinoidea > Diadematoida > Diadematidae > Diadema > Diadema setosum. The sequence goes on from NC_092701.1 coordinate 34,806,702, forward strand.
CTTAGTTTATCAAGCGAAAAACTAGGTTTATCGAAAAACTCTGTTTATCGAGCAAAAAACTCAAATTATCGATAAACTCTGCATGTTTATCAAGTGAAAAACTTTGTTTTTCACTCGATAAGCAGAGTTTCTCTCGAAAATCTGAGTTTATCGAGTGATAAACAATCTAGGTTTTTCGGCGATAAACTCAGTTTATCAGAATTATTGGGCAAATGGCGCGCTACGTCTGTCTGTTCGTTGTATAAGACAGTGGTGTCTTTCATTATATCGAGATTTTTACAACCACTTACTATACGTTAGGCCTACAAACATCGCGCTCTTGCCTACCGTAGTAAAAGTCAGCGCCAAGCTCCTCCAGTCTTAGCTGCAGCTGGCCCGGCCCGTGCGCCCCGTCTACCAGACTGATCACTCCCCGTTCGCGGCACATGCTCACCAGCTCTCTGATTGGAAACAAGATGGCGGACGTGCAGGGAATGTGGTCAATCAGGGCGAGCCGGATTCGCGGGTTTTCCTTCAGAGCTGTCCTGTGACGCTCGAGTATTTCCTCTGCCGTCGTCTGGAAAGGTATGTGAATTTGGACCACGTCGATATCTTATGAAAGATAAAATGAAACTTTATTGGAGTTGTGACAATAATCCCAGGCCTACCCACGAAATATAACATGATGGAAGTTCTTTGAAAGAAAGCTATTATTCAGAGGGGTGAAGGTTTAGGTGCGAGTTTCTTCACTTTGTCTCCCTCCACAAATTAAAATTCCCTGCCGGCAACGCAGGGACAGCCCGGTGGTAGTGTCGCTGCCCGGAAAGCAGTAGATGACAGGTTCGAGTCCCACTAGTTCCTTTTTTTTCCCGACATGTTTGTTAATTTACAGATCATCAGTTGCGAGCTTAACAAATATAATTTGTAGAGGGAGACAAAGTGAAGAATCTCACACCTGAAGCTCTTTAATCTTTATTTCTAATCTTTATCTTTGTTTAAATGATAAGCCTAACAGAGCTAAAATTTCTTTGTATTCTCCTGTATGGTATCCCTCACCAAGGGAAATTAACGTTGAATTTATCAGTACAAGCACATTGCAAGAGATTATGGATCGAAGCTCTTGGAGAAACCAAACAAAAATGTTACAAAAGTTACTGACATTTCATGTTTTGGATACCAGTTTCTTAATGAAATATCTGCTGTATTGAGCACGTCTAATGACACAGAGAAATAGAGAGAGAGAGAGGAAAATGTCTTTGGTGAAGTGGCGATAACTGTAACAGTAAGTGGAATTCCTGTTGGACCAGTTGTGCTTTTTGAGTGCTGATTACCACGACACTCCATGTACGCGCTGTGCAAAGTTTCTGACACAGAAAGGCTTAAACCAAACCTGTTGCAGATGAATTATTCCAGTTGTCACGCCATGCCGAAACTAACAATGAATTCTCAATCATTCTGCTAAAGATATATATCCTTGTTGATGCTGTTGTTCTTCTTCTTTCATATTATCTCCCGAAACAGTTAAAATCCATTCAACAGTTGAACTTTGACCAAAAAGAAAAAGGCACATCAGTTTTGTTTGGTTGCTTGTTTGTTTGCTTTGTGTCAAAGAGCGATGAAAGACACACAAAAGACGCCTAAATCACGTGATCAATGACAATTGATGTATATTTGAGGTGTGCTCTGGGACGCCACGCTTCATTACTTTACAGAAACACGTTCATAAGTTCATAACGCTTTAGTCTTGACTTTGTTCGAATCTGCTTGAGGTTTCTCCTATTATACTGCACACGCATCAATTCTTGATCTGTACACATTAATAATCCCACGGCGTAAATTCTTTGGGAATCCCATGCTCTGTAGCCGCACCATGCACAATGATGCATGATTCGTCGTCACGTAGCGTCGATGCTGATCTACAAAAGTGATTTTGAACAAAAACGAAAGGATGACAACAATGAAAACTATAGAAAACTCGGGGAGTGCGACCCCTCGATAAGGTCATAAGGTCACGTAATATGCCACTTAACAAAATTTAAAAAATGATAATGTCCACGAGTATCTAATTTCTCAAGTTCTACAGAAATGCTCTATAGTTACTCTCTATTAAATAGACATAGCAATGTCAGAGTTGTAGACTGTTTTTGCTCAACATTTTTGTTATAAACAAGCACATTCAAAAAAAAAATTACAGAATTTGAAATTTTATACTTTCTCTTTAAAGAATTAGCAATTTTCAATCTTGTTTGTTTGTTTGTTGTTGTTTTTTGGTAGTATTTTCCTCAAAGACTGTCTGGAATTTTATAGCTCCGCAACGGTTGATATTAAAGACGCTTTAACAGTGTTTAAGTTTGTTTAAACCACACTGAATTGAGAGAGATTTACCAAAAGAACGCTGTTTGTTGTAGTTTCTGACTTTACTTATTAACAGACGTACAACGCTCAAATATTGTATATACCTTCTATATACTTCTGGCTCGCCAGTTCCAGAATTACCTTGATCTAACTTAGATGTAGATATTTTAAGTTTGATAGGCATCGAAGAGATACTGTTTTAGTAATTCTAGTTTTCACATAAACTGCGTATCCCATTTTAGTCTTTTGATATGCACAAATCCTAGATAATACTCTTATCCCGCAGGAACAAACAAATACTCCTCTGAAGAAAAAAAAAAATGCTGGATCCACATGATTCGATTCACCACCATCTCTCTTCGTTCGTATTCTAAAATTTTCTTCAAAATTCGTTCACGAATTTTGAGTGATGCTGTTACGGGCAAATCCGGCAGAGTATCAACATTCTTGGCTGAGCTAGTAACACTCCATGCAGGGCTTACCGGGTCCAAGGTGACCCGAGGTGGGGTGTTTCACAAAGATGATACGCATGACCTCATGTCCGTGAGCCAAGTCTTTGTGAAATACCGTACTGATCTAGTAAAGAAATCTTTCACGACGAAAAGTTAAATAAAAAAGACAAAAGAGCTAAGTTTTGGAAATGAAAGAGCACAGACCTGGCTACCTAGATTAGGTGTTGTCATTCTATGACTTCAAGCGAACGCCAATCCGCCATTTCCAAACCAGTTTTCTGCTCTGTGATCGGGCGGACAGGGAGGGGAATATCAGTGTGGCCTAATTTGTGCGCAAACTCTCGCGGTGTGTGTCTGATCGGCTCATATAATTTCATGCATGGCAAAATCTATGGAAGCCCTTAGTCATCTAAATTGGTTCTTTTATGTTAGCTCTTTTCGACTTACCCGGTCTCTGACTCGTGAGAACCTGTACCGTCTGCTTGACCGATTTGTACGTGTGGTTAGACATCAGGATCTGATCGCCAGGCTTGAATCGGAACGATTTCAGGATGCTGTTGGTTGCTGCAGATTGAGACATGGAATTAAGATGTGATGCTATTTTAGTGAGGAATTTGGGAAATAACCACGATATGCTACACTTGTCACAGGAAATTGAAATGTTAGCTGCAGCGTTGAGAGAGGAAGAATGAAGTAACCCACATTATACGTAAATATAGAGAAAGAAACACACACACAGACATGCAGACACACTCACCTACACACGTCCGTCAAATCAAGAAAGAAAGACATGCAGAGTCATATTGCATAATACATCATACTGTCAGGATGATGATCAAATGTTGGGAAATCTTGTGAAAAGCGAATAGCCGCTCAAGTTTCATTTTCTCTTATCAATAGAGTATAAAAATCACATAAACAGAAACGGAGCCCCCAAAATTCTTCTACGAAGAAAAAGAAAGTAGTTGGTAAAAACTTAAACTCATGTAAAACTCCCAATAAACCCTGTAAAATCCAAGATTCTCAGGAGGATCAGCCCTCATATCCCCCTCCCGACCACCAGGGGCCATGCAGGCGCCAGCCAGGGACCTCCCCCGAAAAAAAAAAAATCAATAACAAAACAAAACAAAACAAAACAAAATTTACCTTTGTCATCTAACATAGTTATATTTACAGGCATGTTGTTGTTGTTGTTGCTGCTGCTGCTGTTCTTGTTGTTGTTCTTGTTCTTGTTATTTGGGGGTTGATTTTTTTTTCTGGTCATTATGGTCATTATAACTCACCCCTCCGTGAAATGATGCGGAAATTGGTAGGGCAGTCGTGCAAAACGCATGGAGCGTTCTGGGCAGCTCGTGATATCAATGTCACGCAGGCTCAGTGTGATACACTTTCCTGGACAATCAGCGTGACTGGATTCGGTGAATGGCATCGATGCATGCATCATGCACTGTGCGTGAGAATTTGTTCACCGTTTTGCAAACTCTCTTCGATATCTCCTATATGACGCTGCAGATAGCTTCATAATGGTAGAGAATTTCACTTTGACAATACCCGTCTTCGTAAGAGAGAGAGAGAGAGATCAGGGCCCCGTTGCTAGAAACTTTGCGTTTAAACGCAACTTGCAACTGATTGTCACTGGCCAATCAAAATCATTGTTGCATGCATGTCTTCTTAATAGGGCAGACCCTGAGTCAGAATGGTTGTTTCAAAATTAGCAATTATTTGCAATTGATTGCAACTTTCTTGCAACGGGGCCCTGCTTTAGTGCATAATATATCATCTTTTGAAGAAATCTGCTATTGCTCTGCGTCTAAACTTTTGTCACAGTGCATATTACCATGCAGCATGTGACACGCTGTTACCCACCAGTTGTTGCGTTTTCGATGAGCAGCAAGTTTTCAGGTTTTGCCACCACATGGTCGGCTACTTGCTTTGCAGCATTCTTGTACAAATCCAGCACTTTGTATCTATACCACAGCTCTGGATTGGATTCCATTTCTTCAAGCATCCTGCGGACAGAGAACAACAGGGCGAAATTTATTTTATTTATCCAGCGACGTTCTACAACGTAGAGCAGTACTTAAAACCGTTCAGTTGCCAGAAGTATATTTTATATTAAAAAAAAAGAAAGAAAAGAAAACAGAGTTGCATGGTTCAACTTGCTTATGTTGCTTCTGATATTATGTAAAAATCAAGTTGTGAAAAAAAAAACAACTAAGATACTAAACAACTAAAATATAAGAGTCTGAGGGAGTTAATGTCTCGAGTGACCTGATTTATCATATTAATTTTCCATATAGACAACACTGTATGATTGAAATATTTCACAGTTAGTTCGAGAGCACGGTGGTCATTTTGTTCATAAATTATTCGAAAGGAATAGCATTAATTCACAAGATTTAAGCTGAAATACATACTTTTCTTTTCATCCTTCCAGCATCATTGATTACGACGCATTTTCTTCCAGAATAATCAAGCTATCACAATTTTACATAAAGTAATATATACAATAAAATACAACAGAGGACTTAAGTTTGTAACTCCTTGCCGGCTGCAACATATGGATCATATTGATAATGGATATGCGCCAAGCAGAAGTCGCTTCATTCGAGTTTCAACCCGTTTGGCCCTTGTCGACGGATGCATAGAGTGATCATAACACTAATGGTTAACATTAATTTATTATTCCATCTGAGCTATGTGTACACACTAATGGCATACATGTGCATTTCTGGTCAGATTATAATAGTATGATATAATGTCTAAAACCAAAACAAACACAAACACATGCAAGTGTTGAATGGAAGAAGTATATCAGAAACACTATTTAAGGTTACACCTTTTCAAAACTCATTTGACGACTTACTATTTCGCAGGATGGCGATAAAGACAAAAAGAAGAGGGGAAACAAAAATAAACTAACCTCTGTTGAATTTTTATCAAGCTCTTTGGCACACTTCCATAAGACCCGTGGTTCGTATAGGCCAGGTCGAGCGGGATGAAGAACTCTCGCTCTCGGAGACTTCTCCCGAATTCCGGCAGAGGTTCACGGGGCTTGGTGAGCGAGTGCGCAGACATGCTCCTGGCGATAGTGTCGGCTTGTCCTCCATGGAGGACGGGTGTCACTGCACGGCACAGCGGTAAGAACTGCCGCAAGGTTCGGGCTGTGATATATATAAGAGACGAGAAATAACCGAGAAAGTTAAGAGGGAATTCTCCAGTGATTTTGGATTGTTACCATTTTCCTCGTCTTTTTACAAGCATGGATTGATAAACATATTTGTTTTAGATATGCATGTGTCTGAGCAGTGCGTTTCATAACTTATGTGGTCGAACACTCACTGTACAGGCATAAGGGCCTACTCATTTTGCTCATCTCAGAAGTACATTATCGCATAAAAAGAAGAAAACACAAAAGACGGTTTCTCGTTAACTTCTTTCACTCTCGATTGCCTATTTTATTCTTTGCTATGCAGAACAAAAAAGACGTTTTGTGATACACACAAATTCTGGCAGAGAGAACGGTAAATTCTTTGGCGGCCTTGCGGACTAAAATATTACACACTGAAGGCAAAATTTAATCAGGGCACCAATCAGATGCTAAAATGACAGCTAAAAACAGGTGACCACCAAGACAAATGTGACACTATAATTATGATAATGGAGGGCCGAGAGAAAGAGAGATAGGTAGGCCTATAAATCAAAACGCGCTTACGTTTTTGGTTTGTCGTCGTTGTTTCTGTATCTACTGAATTTAGGCATCGACTTCTGAATTGGTTTCTGGGGAACTGGTTGATTTTTAGGGGGTTATTTTATTTATTTATTTTTTTTTTTTTTTGGGGGGGGGGGGATTTGGGGCTTTTTAGGTGAATATAGCGACCATAGACTTAAATTATCTCTTACCGTCGTACAATCCGAACATTATAGAGAAACTGCCGAATAATAGAGGGTTTCACTTTGATACTCACCGGTCACAGTAAGGCTGCTTGGAGGCATGATCGAAATTCACCACCACGGTTTCAGGAGGCTGAAATATGACCGAACGAAATTAGGTACTCTTTACAACAATGACAATCATTTTGTGTGCACTTGTCTCTGACACGATTCTGAAGCAACTTTCTCTTTCTTCTCTCTCTCTCTCTCTCTTTCCTTCTCTTTCAACAATGGACTGCGATTGGTCCACGTGATGTTCGCATTGATCGTTACGTTCTCATCCCTCAGCGACTCATCGGATTGACTACTAATTTGAATCGGTTGATTAGTTTAGCTTTTAGGAATGTTCATGTGATTTCATGGATTCCCGGCTGGTCCAGCTTAGCTCCAGATCTTTAACATCACGTGTGATGAAGCGACTCGGAGATACCTTGAAGGCCTATATGATACACTGCATGACTGAAATCACGAGGAATGAAACTCATGTTCTATGACTGCACCGATATCTAAGCTAAATGAATGCCCGTGGCGATAGATTCAAGTGAGAACACTCTTGAATACCCTACGCTCGCTGAATCTGCACATTTTATTTTGCTTTTAAGAATAACACACCACCACTGGGTTCAGATATGATAAGCTATAGCAGTGATATGATGGAAGCCCACCTCAACGATGCGCAGGAGTGCCCTAGCTGTTCCATGTGCGCCCACTTACAGGAGCAAGTATAAAATGTTTACTGAACCATGCGATTTTCGGCAGAGTGAAGAAAAAGTGTGTGTTTGCATGAGTAGAATCTATATATATATATATATATATATATATATATATATATATATATATATATATACATATACATATATACATATATGTATAATTTTTGTTTTTCATATTGAATTCTCCTTTGTACTGCGTAGCAAAGGAACGAGTAAACAAATCAATGACTAGCGTTCTGAGAGGTGTGTGGCGGTGTAATACACTTCTTGGCAAACAGAGTAAGGTCTAGGACTCAAGAGATTTAAAAAAAATCGTGGAAAGGACAGTTTTAGCGACAGTTTCAGGACATTTAGAATGACGTTGGGGGTCACGTTCAGTTTTCTAAATCACAATTCAGTCTGGAAGGGTCAGGCTGAAAGTTATGACAGACTCCATGGTGTCATCAGCACATCAGACCAATCGGTTAGCTCCAATAAAACACCCCCCCCCCCCGCCCGCCCCACAGCAGTGGTACTTTAAGCACTGAAAGATTAATTTATTCCAAAGAGATAAGAAAATGCGAAATTTACAGGCAGTGAACATAGCATCAACAGTGAAACCCACTTCACGCGTGGCTGTGTCTTATGTCGACAGGAAGTTAGATTCCATTAACTCCATTACTATACCATTGAAATTTTGACAGCATACACTGCCTGTGGGCCATGCTAAGACAGTGGTCCTCAGATGGTTAACCAGGGGAAAACGTACAACGGGGTTGACAGGTGTAACGTATAATGTTGTTGTTGTTGTTGTTGTTGTCGTCGTCGTCGTCGTCGTCGTTGTTGTTGTTGTTGTTGTTGTTGTTGTTATTATTGTTTAGATATCACACAACTTGCAGCAGATACTGTGCGAGCATGCCATGATTATACAAGACACTACCAATAACACTGTATGTAAAAAGTTGATACAAAATCATGACGCAAAGAGCCAATAGATCGTTGTAAGTTAATTTGAATACGACTTGTTCACCTTGGTATATGGAGTGTGAATAATTCTACGAAGAACCTGGAGGCTACACCTTCAGTTTATACAAGCTTCCAAAACAGCCATGACTTGTTTTGAACATATTTGACTTTTTTCCTGTTTTCCTCCATAATATGGTAATGCGTGGCCAGAAATTATCATCCACGACGGTAAGAAAAAAAAAATCATTGTTGCAATCAACTTTGCTGGGGTTTTTGTTATTTGTTGTTTTTAAAAGTATTTATATTCTTACAAGTATTTATATTCTGTGCCATCTCTCGATGTACTGATAGACACAGACAAGAAAATCTTTACTTCGGTAAAGTGCATCGTATTGCTTTTCAGAACATTGCTTTCAGGTTTTGGGTTTTTTGTGGGTTTTTGTGGTTTTTATGTTATTTTTTCTTACTTCCATGGCTTACAAAATCTAACGCACTGGTGCATATATACAGTCACATGCATATGCAATTGATTTGAGAATACAATACGCTCATAAGAACATGACCTGTCTGTCAACTTTGAATCACTGCCATCTGGGGGGCATTTCATGAAGGAACTTGTCGGATAAGATGTCCGACAAGTCAATTATATCCGACAAGTTCAGAGAAATCAGCCAATCAGACTAAAGAATTTCTCACAACTTGTCGGATATAATTGACTTGTCAGATATTTTATCCGACAAGTTCCTTCATGAAATGCCCCCCTGAAGTCAACCGAGAAGGCTTTTATGATCCTAGTAGACCGTGAACTGGTGAACGTGCAAGAAAATGAATGCACAGAAACACGTCCATTTGCCTCTTCTGCAAAATTATGTGAGAGAAGCACTATCGGGGGAGAAAGGTTATATGTGGATTGATATAGTGTGAATGTGTGTATGGCAATCTGGCTGTCATCTATATAATATATGTTTTCGTTTAATTTCAGTCTAATTGGTATATGGTTGATTGATTTCTAATATGTCTTCTATAACTCGTTGTAAGAGCGCTATTAATATCAGTACCTATATCGTACTGCATTGTATTGCATTGTATTATATTGTATTGTATTGTATTGTATTGTATTGTATTGTGTAATTAGTATGACAACTAAGGCAAAACACACCACACATACGTACGTACACACACAAACGGGCCAAACAAACAAACACAAGCATGCACAAACTGCCAAAATGAACCTTGGAGACTCCAGGGGGGATGATATTGAATGCCTGATAACTTGAACGCCATTTCAATGGAAAATCTGCTCAATACTCAAGTTAACTGTATCGTGCAGAATAAAATATTAAAGGCAAAAACAATAGTAAGCATTTCATCGAATTCAACAAAGAGAGAGAGAGAGAGAGAGAGAAGGAGAGGGAAGGAAAAAGAGTCATGTTTCATCATAGAAAATGATTTTGGTTAAAAATACGAACAAATTTAACGTGGTGGAGATGTCATCGTCGAACACACTTCTCCCAGGGGTGAAGACAAATTTCCACGAGATTTGTTCATTCTGTATGGATAAATTTCACGTGATAGTTGGATTTATATGAACATTTAGAGCTGAAAGTAATAGAAGTGATGACGTCGTCACCGAAAGCTGTTTGAGGAAATCATTGTCTATCAGATTTGTCACATTTTGGTGCACATTTGATTAACATCATCGCTTCAAGCCGATAATAATTGCCTTTTGGGCATGCGTGCGGGAGTGAGGGTGAGGAGGGGTGAAAACACTGAGTCCTGATTAGACAAGTTATGTATCGACTTAGAACTGAATTAATTGCAATCGCACTATTATTCATATTTTGAATTATTTACGGGCACCCTGCTATGATACGGAGACCAACAAATCAAGTTTGATCGTATATAATATATGTTACATAATATGGTGACTTACCAGGGCCTCTGTCGTGTCTGTACTGCGTAGTCCAAGAACCACTCTAAGGTCTTAGAGTGTTAAAGTGTGTTATAGCACTTTACGACTGGATATGTGGAAACAAAACAATTTATTTTTTCATTTTGTCAGTTCGCACCACAGATGACATAACAAACTAGAAACAAAAGCAGCCAAAATAAATATTACTTCAATATTATGACAAAACCGACAAAAACTATTTAAATTGAATAGTTTTATGACGGCTTTCCTATTAAATCAGCAAAGCTGCCACTGGGCTGAAATTTTCCACGTGTCCGTGTTATTGGAAGGAAAATTACGCGCTTTCGGGGTACTGAGTTCGTAATGCTGAGCGCTTGCAATAGTATTATTATACTGTAGTCTAGATAGAAACTGGTATGTATTCCTCATGATGTAGTTACACGGTTTCATCTTAAAACAAGCACGGTCTCTATGAAATTCGTGTCATGTAATTCACCGTCATCTAACACTTGAAAACTTAGCATTCTTCATCTTCATTGTCTTCTTTTTAAAGACCTTTTTTATCATTATTATTCCCCATTGTTTTGGTTTTGTTTTTGTGTTTTTTCTAAGCCTCCCGACAGGGCCCGACTGGATCTATTAGAAAAGTAAGTGAGATACCCGGAGGATCAGCCTTCGGGGCATACTGTATAGCCTTTTCACTTCCCTTATATATACAGTCGCAACACTGTCCCGAAGTTGAGTCAGAATGATGGACACACGATTTAGGAAATCTTCACATTGAGTTCGGTTCTAATTGTATAAATTTCGGGTCATTCGTGAGGGAACCTTCAACCATCGTACGACCACCGATGAATTTTCTCAGATTCCGGTATCAACTTCATGAGCGGCGGCATGATCTTTGGCAAGTTCCAAAATACCCCTAAGATCTAACGAAAGTTCATTTCAATAATAAAGATTCGCATTTTCGTGTAACCTTCTAGTGTAGTTCTGGGGCCCGTTTCATAAAACTTGTCATCAATGACAAGTTGTCATAGATGTGACAAGCTACTGAAATCCTTGCATCTGATTGGCTGAGAGCAAATTTGTCATAGAAATGTGGCAGTTGTCACTGATAACAAGTTTTATGAAACGGGCCCCAGGTGTCATCGTGTGACCTACTGTAGGCATCGTATTTGCTTCGGCCATTGATTGGCTTTTTAACAGGTTCGGGGCTAACTTCGTGCGAAATTGAAAATTCCATATTAGTATGCCATCTTATTCGGGACAGTGTGACGTCATCTTTATACAGGAGTCACGCTCTCCTGAAATTGAGCAAAGATGGACACACGCTGAAGGAAATTGTCAAATTCGGCTCTGATCGTACAAACATCGGGCCATTCGTGAGAGCATCTTAATCCATGCATTGAATGACCACCATTGAATGACCGGTGGAAGATCTCAGGCTCCGACAGCAACTTCGTGATCGGTGCCAAATTCTGTTCGGCATGAAAAAAAAAAAAAAAGTTCCGAAGACATTACGAAGGTTCATTGAATCTTTGTTTTGAATTCGTGTGTCCATTTCGTCATTCGGAAGCCCATCGTTTACTCAATACGACGTCGTGTAGTCATCGTATGGCTTTTGTATGTCCTTCAGGTAAATATCTTTTAAAACATTTACATCTTCGTGTGGCCTACAAAGGCATCGGACTTGCTTTATCTGTCGATTAGCTGTTGAACAAGTTCTGGCCAACGTGAAAATTTCATATTTCATATGGCCATCTTATGTTAAATTCGTGACAGTATGTGACGGCAGCATTATTCGCATGATTCTTGCAGTTGGAGAAGCCTGGGCTTAATGAAAATGGAAAAGAACCAGGTCCAAATAAGTAGATCTTACCTTTGCGTAGCTATAATTCCACTGCTTCATCCAATCTCTACTCTCACGATTCGATGATCAGGTCAATCCAGTCTGTTCCAGACAAACTCCTTGATGATGACCAATTTTGCCTCCTATTCCATTCACTTCTTGACCTACACTATGGCCATGTCACTTTGCTGGGAGGATTGCAATCCTATCCCTTTTTACAAAAAGAAGAAGACAAAAAATTGAGCAGACTTTGTTATTGCTCATGTGTGTATGATTTGACTATAAATGAAATCCTTGAATTGAACTTCAGCCCGTCGAAAACTAAATAGATGGGAAAATGAAATAAGCCGTCGTTGAATAACGACGGAATGTCGAGGTTAGACGAAAGCTAATTATCTCGTCTCCTTCAGTAGAACCTCTTGCTTCCCAATATGCCACCTTACACAAATTGGGAACTGGTCGACTTCTTGGGATATCCCCAGTTTTGAATATTCCAAAGATTCAGAGGTACCACAGTTGCAGCTTTCACATAGTGCCTTCAGACGTGTCGGTCTAGGGTAGCGCTATAGAAGACAACAGGCTAGAAAACGTTATTTCTCAATCGAGTAGGCACTCACTCGTTGATCTGATGCCGGAGCATATGCAGCAAACTGTAGGCCAACCCACCTCCTCGGTTCGCTCGAATCATTCTCAAATACGTTTTGTAAACAGTTGCCCATGTGTACCATCGAAAAACTGAACAATAACCATGCGGAATGATACTGAATAGAAGTACAAGGGTGGAAGATTACAAGAGTTTGTTAGCTTACCAATTCTTCATTTTCCACATATTTGCACGTTCCCACGAACCATATCGAATGGATTTTTATTTCAATGAAGTCAGATTAAAAAACCGTAACGAATCAGCACAGCAAGAGCTTCGAAGAAAGGAAGAGACAGTCAGTCTTGAACAGAAATTCAAAGTAGTCCATTAAACAAGTTTTGTTTATGTTTTGTTCTTGGACTATTTGACCATATAAACAGTTATGATAGTACACATCTAATTAATTTGCTCCCCCCCCCCCACACACACACACTTCCTTTATAAGTGTGATAAGAATTCTCCTTCTCACATTATACTGCCGTCTTTGCCTTATTTGTCACATGGGATTTGAAACGCACTTTTGTTTGACTCGAGTGATACCAATCACCCCCCCCCCTTCTTAAACATTAAACAAAGTTTAAACATTTTTATCACACAATATAAAAGATTAGAATATCATCGTCATCATCTTCAGTTTCCTATATTTGAATCATTTATAAATATCGTTCTGCCATTCTAACGTTTGATATTGTTTTAGAGCTGCCATTTGAGAGGGCGTGACAACTTTGTGAAGGATGTTCGTCTAATCTCTCTGCATCATGGTCGATTCCTCATACAACCTTGAAGAAAATTCTTTTGTGCTGTTATGTTTATCGGTCAATATATGCTAATGTATACATACTGATGGGATGGTCTCTTAAAAAAATGTTCGCGTCTCCTTCCTTCCCTATTCATTGTGGGGCTGTATAGTCATTTGCAAGCGCGCATGTACGCTTGTCTGAGTATAAATTAAGTTGTACAAATGATAGATGTAACATCTTCCTTTCTTAGCAGGTGTAGCACGTGGCCCGGTTTGTAGTGATTTCTTGTGCTCTGCTGTATTTCCTGGGGGTATTTCATATGTCGAATTGTTGTTGTTGTTATTGTTTGTGGTGATGGTGGTGGATGGTGGATGGTGGGTGGTGGGGGTGATGGTATTGTTATTTTCCTTCGCTATCATTTTATGCCGAAAGTGTAATCAGTACCTCATAGTGGGATAGTGGGTAGGGTTTGCTACTCGGGATTTTTATTAATATTATTACCATATTCGTTATGATCTCATTCCTTGTCTATATCCGAACTCCGTGAACTGAAGACAAGAAGGATTTATCTGGACCCGTTGTTAAGCCGTTGCCCCTCTCCCCGTGCACTAAGAGGAGGAGTATATATAGAAGCTTAATATTGGGCTTTTAGGCATTTGCATACATTCTGAGCGGTATTTTGATACGTTTGTCCCGAGGAGATTAAAGAATGTTTCATGTATGAATGCCGCATCCCATTCCTTGGCTCCTTTTGTATAGCACAGCATTAACCTTATATACTCTAATAAGTCACTCTTATTTTGCCCGTTCCTCCAGAAATCATTGTTCCTCGCCCGTTCCTCCAAATCTGTATAACAACAGAGAGACTGCTCACACGAAAGCTGAACAGCGGTCGTTGAAAAAAGGGATGGCCTTTCAGTAAAACACTCACAGCTGTCACCGTGAATATGAGCAGACCCGGTATATACCATCATCCTAATACCTGCAACCTGAGCGCATCACTGTCGCGTCCACGGTAAGGTTCATGTTTGATTGTGCTATATAACATTATGGTCTTGCATTACACATCTTAAAAGACACTCTATGACCATCATGGTTTTACGACAACAGTTAAAAGATATGAAACCAAAGTCCAGCATACATGTGATAAATGACAACAATTTCTCCCGATTCGTGGCCTTGGTAATTGATGTTCACCTTTCCACTTTTTTTTTCAGTCATAGAAGGAACAATTTATAAGCAGTCGTGCCTTGCCATTAAATCTGTAATAAATGGGAACGAAATCTGTCTATTCATGGCCAAATTTACGAGTCAAATATACCTAAATCTATACAGCAAAGTAGAAGAAACTGCCATTAAAATTTACTATCCAGAAACGGCATACAAGACATATATTTCCTCATTAACCTCGTCCTGAATATTTTACTAAAATAAACGTACCATGGCTTTTGAACCTCAGGCCTTTCCTGTAATTCTGAGCCATACTTTGATAGGCTAATGACAGGGTTCCATTAACCCCTGACCTTCCACATTGATTACCTGTCCATAGGTTTGCGTGTGAAATTTGTGCACATTTGGTTCATTGTCATAGAAGAGGTTAAGGGTAACGCTTGTATGCCATTTACGCTAATTTAAATAACTTCGATGACGACAAAAAGTCATTAATCGCTTTTTTTTCCATCTCACATCTATCTGTATTGAAGTTATCACGTCAAGTTGATCTTAGATTTCCTACGCAGTTGTCAGTATTCTACCAGCTCATTGTGCCCATTTTTTTTTTTTTTCATTTTGTATTTCGGCCCTTTCCTCTAGTTCTTGTCAATCAAATCATCGTCGAGATGCCTCCAAGACAGTGCCGAATGCATCAGTCGAAATAATAATGTTTGTTTGTTTGTTCATTCCCATCTGAGAAGATGGTTGGATAGCCCATATTCAGCTACGTTTAGCTGGTCTTCCATGGGGTCCAGTTGGATGTGAGTTGCGGGACCACTTCACCGGGTTAAACACCCTGCTCTTTGCGATGAATGAATGAAGCGGGATCTTTTACGTGCATGAGTTGTTACTCCCTCACACACGGGACCTCCATTTTATGTCCTATCCGAGGGACAGAGTGTTTTTGCCTCTTGCTAGAGGGGACGGTATGCTTACACACAACATTGCTCAGTCCAGACTCGGGTTCGAACCCGGGCCGCGTGATCGTGAGGCAGACGTGCTACCGACTGAGCCAACTCACCGCCCTGTCTCATAATAATGTTGAATAATAATGTCTCATAAACCCAGGGAAGCCTCTTCAGTGTTGCCACTGCTCTAAGAGAGGGCCTTGCCATTATTATAAACCCTAGCGTTGCCAGGTACGCATTTATACACCTGGATCGAGAGGGACATAGTGGGTAAAAACACCTTGTCCAAGGACGTAAGCACTGAGCTGGAATCGAACTCGGGTCCTTCTATCGGGAGTCGGGAGTCGTATCCGCTATGCCACAGCGCCCCACATCCTCAAAACTTCACATCATCCAAGCTTTACAATTCTATCGCAAGGTCTTGTTACCTTTCGACTTTCAACTTCCCTCTATCCCCCTCTCGTCTGGCCCCAGGTACAACCACAGGCATGTTGATACAGTCGACTCCCGTTACATTGAAATCCTTGAGACCGGCAGTTTTCTTTCGTTATATCGAAATTTCGTTGTGACCGAAAAAAAAACCCCAAAAACAATTATAGATATAGAGCTGATAATTTTTTGGCTTACTCAGTACGTTGTAACCGTGAGTTCGTTAAAACCGTGTTCGTTATAGTGTGAGTGCACTGTATTTTTCAGCCTTGATCATTAAGGCATTACGTCGTCTGTTGCTGAATTGTAAGGACCAAATGAACCACGAATTAGTTTCAACAAGTTGATTTTCTTGTTCCGTCGGCATTCTGTTTGTACATGAAGTCATTGGCATTTTAAGTCACAGGCAGTCAGAGGGTTAACGTTGCCACTTTGCTTCACGTGCAATTATGGAAGTTAAAGAGGATGTCATCTGAAATAGTTTCCTGTACACAGTTGACTCAAAAGCATGCGGGCGTTGTTGCTGGACAGGTGTACTTGTTATCTTTATGACTGCAATGGCGTGTCCTTAAAGCTGTGTATGTTCAAATAGAATTAATAATGCAGTAAATAAATCACATTTTACGGGCAATTCAATCTGCATGTGCGCTCTGAGTTGTTGCTGTTGTTATGTTGTTGTTGGTTCGACTAAAATATTCTGTGCTATATAATAAGCAACATTTAAGGGCAGCATTATTTAGTAGGATCGACGATTCGTTTAAGAAAGACACGTCAAAGAGACATCTAACCTCATTAGCCACAGGACATTGTTTAATTTCACGCGAGTTGCGTTTTAAGGATAACGGCTGTTCCCCCCTCATGTCATTGTGGACATCGCGTTCTACTTGATCAAGTCAATGTGGAGTAGAGATGTTGGTTCAGTCTCCCAGGCGTTGGTTGATCGTGGCAGCGGCTTTCTTTGTGCTTTTCCTAGACGAAGGAACCAACAAATCATATGGACTCCTCCTGGAGGATGTTACCCGCAATTTCCAGGCGTCCACGAGCTTCGTGGGGTTTGTCTTCGGAATGTCTCAGGGTCTAGCTTACATCTTATGTGAGTGTGACGTCATCATCAAAGTGCTTCTGAAGTCCTCCAAGTGCAGTGTATGATGATGATCCCCAAAAATCTAAACATAAGAGTATCTTGTAGCAGCATCTTTTAGATCCCGTTATTTTATGTCCCGAGCATAAATCGGTGATGTTCGTTATTCCGAAGGTTCGTTAATCCGAAAAAAACCGTTATTCTAAAACACAAAAATTCTCTATTCCTATATAGATGTTCGTTATTCATAAAAGAAAAGGGGTTCGTGTTTCTGACAGTTCGTTAATCCGAAATATAGCATATAAAGGTTCGTTATTCCGAATGTTCGTTCGAAAATGAATAGAAGGTGCATGTTATACTAACAACCTTCGGAATTACGAACCTCATTTCGTTCTCTGATGAGCGAACCCTCGTAATCTTTTTTCACTTTAGGATTAACCTTCGGAATAATGAATTGTAACCATATTGAATGAGAGCCGCGCCCACACCTCAGTCCGCTTTCCATCAAACAATAATTAAGAACAGATGCCAATCGTAGGTTTTAGTCATTCCATTTTGTTCTTGAGACTATCTTTGAAAAGTTCGTTGATCGTCAACAATTTGTTGACAGAATTGTTGGCTTGCTTTAAAATCAACTGACCAGAAAGAAATATCGTCAATATCGTCTAAAACAAAACAATGCCCAATGACTACACCAGGCGATGCCATTGAAAGTAAACACAAAATTACTTTCAGGGAAATAACCATCAAGGGTAAAACATTTCTTAATGGAACATTGAGTGAGAAAGAGGTGGCTTATTTCGCCTGGAGTGCTCAGCTGTCAAAATAATCAAAACCCTTTTTCTTTCTTTTTTTAGTCTGTTGTTGTTGTTGTTGTTGTTGAAATTTGAAGTGAATTGATTAATTGAAATGAATAAAGTACGTAATTTTTGTAGAGGAAATCCTTGTCACAAAGTATGTCATAATGTTGGAGCGTGGGCTGAGGATTGACAAAAAAAAAGTTTTTAGATATTTTTGCTGAAGTTTTATTTTTGTTGTTGTTGTTGTTGTTATTGGGTAAATGATTATGCATGATATTGTGGCGACTCGCAGTAGGTCTGTCACAATTGAGGTTTGATTGATCACATCAACGGTAAGCTGTCCCTCTCTGGTCTCTTCTTTTCATCTTATGTGTAATATAACCAACGTAGACGAAATCCTCATCATACATAATATAATATATGCATACGTACATATAACCATTGATATTGTGAGCGCGTGAGTATCGCGAGTAAGTTGCGATTAAAAGCTTCCCACGATTGGCTATGATACACTACATTTGAGTTGTTCGACTCAAATTAAAGGAATTAACAGATTTAATTAGAATAACCTATTGTGTCTGTTTTGCTACATGGGACGTGTATACGTTTGATCACGAGAATCTGCACCCATTACGCCTGCGGCTTCCTTGTTCTTTTTGCATTCAAGCTCCGGTCAACTCGCCGCTGTCGCGGTTGTTCTCAGTACGGCAGCTTGCCATGGCGGGGGCGCTTCTCGGGAGTACAGGGGTCATCCTTGCTTCCTTCGCAATCAACGTCTCTCATTTCGCCGGGGGCTTACTTACGTTCGGTAGGTGACATTCAAAGAAACACACACTTTAAACATTTTACGTGCATGCATAGAACTTATTTAGCCAGAGAATTTTTGGTCACACAGTTGATATCGTTGTTTGTCAATAGGGTCATTTTCTTCCAAATTTATTACACCTATTCTCAATATTACAAAGTCCAGCTACGCCAGTGCTGCACAGAAGACATTGCAATATTTATATATTAAGAATATAATGAAAGACTCATCGACAAATTATATTTCATCGTTTATTTCGACATAAAGAAAATAATATAACATTAAGTTACATCCATTGAAGATTATAGTATCGAATATTTTCTGGCAGGTGTCATTGGAAATGCATGTTATAGCAAAATCAGCCCGTCCTTAACGGCCCTTAAGCTGATTTTTACCGTTGATTTTTACCGTTTCATGAATCTTGTCATATATATATTTAGCGTTATAGTGTTTATTTTCATGTTTCTTTTTTTCCTTTCTTTGTTTCCTTGTCATATAGGGATAGGTTACACCACAGTGATCCTGACTGCTAACACCTGTCCCGCCGAGTATTTTCCAGATTCCTTTAAGGTCGCTTCTGGCATTCTGATTACCGGCTCTGGAGTGGGCACCATGGTCCTACCCATCATAACGGAAGAAGTCCGTGAAGCGTACGGATGGCGGGCATCCTTTCTGCTTCTCGGAGGCTTGAATCTTCATTCAATGGTGTATGGTGCTCTAGTGAAGCCACGAAAACTGCGCGCAACGACATCCTTGAATGCGAGTCAAGACAGAGCTCGGCGTGCTGATGACAGTACAGAAGAGCGTGACAGCGATTCTGTTCAACACGGAAACAGAAGCTTCGTGTTAAGTCAGCAGGGAGGAGTAATAAACGCAGGCCATGACGATGGTGGCGAGGTAATAAACGAAGGATCCACGGAGTCAGGTCGTTTCGAGAGTGATGCGGAAAATCCTCGTAGGGCAGAGTCCAACTCCAGTGTCTCTAATTTGTCAAACTCTCCACAAGGAGAACGAGAAGAAACATCCCACCGTAGACCGACGAGGTCCTCCAGCTGCGGTGGTATCCTCGGCATCATCGACTTGTATCTGTACCGCGACTATCCGGTCGAATTCGGCTGTTTCTCCGTGACGGTAATGCTGTATTCCTTCATCCACGTCACGTGGGCACTGTTTCTCATTCCGAACGCGGAGACGAAAGGATTCGACTCGGCCATGGCAGTGTACTTGGCAACAGTTGGTGGTGCATGTAACACAGCCGGTCGCTTCTTATCTGGCATCATCTCTTCTAGACAATGTATGAAAGATCACGTGTTCTTTTTTCTTGTGTGCGTCATATCAGGTCTTGCTTTTGGCCTGAACTACGTCACAATAAAATACGAGGTTCTTGCAGTACTGGCTGGTGTCAACGGTCTCGCCGATGGCATGAAAACGGCAATGATCAACATCATAGTGAAAGGCATGATACCAAAAGATCGTTTCCAGACCGCCATGTCCATCATATTCTTCGTGGGCGGGTGTGCTTCGCCTGTCAGTGGTTATCTAGGCGGTAGGAAAATCTGAAATACTTACAGTCTTCAATGGGCATTTCCACTTCATGTTCATAAATATGTCATCAAGGTAGTCTGACAAGATAGAATAGAACAGCAGAAAATGCACTACAGCCGAATATATAAGATTAAGGATTTTTTATGTTTCCGCAGACACTGATATCGCTGACATTCCACAAAACCAAAAAGGATGAGACGTTAATGCTAAAAGCGCTTTTTTAATAGAACAACATGCACCAGATGCTTCAAAGGGGTTCCGGCATTAATCTCCTTAACATATGCATGTATGTTTACACACATTGCCTTTGTTTTTATTGTGTACATAATGTACCTTTGATTTATTATGTGCCGAATAAATTGAATTAGATCGAATTGAATTGAATTAAATTGAATTGAACTGAAATTCTTGGTGCAAATATCGTTTTTGTTGATGCTCTGACTGCTGGAAACATTGTCCTTATTAAAGAAAAATCATTGCTAGATAGCTTTAATCTGAGAGAGTGGTTCATCAATTTTGAATTGAATTTCCAAAAAAAAAAAGAGCTTTTGAATCATTTATTTTGAAAGACGGTCTGAGACTTACGAGGCAATCACATCCTTGACTCAGTAAATTTGGATTGCAATGTTATAACTGATTTCACGCCTTCAAGATATTGGTAAAAAATTAGAATTGTCACTTTCTCATTTCGTTTAGATGATTTTCATTAAAGAAGCATTACTTGATTTTATTTTGTAAACTGTAATTGGTCTCCTTATTCAGACACGGCAAAGATCAATTATGAGGATATGCACGTACTATACACGCAGGAAAGACTGTCGTAACTGTGTAGGCCTATATCATTAGTGAATCACAAATCAAATCTCGTTCTGATATTTCCATGACATATTATCTTAATCATCAGAGTGAGTTCATTCAATCACTATATTATTTCTCAAAACCGTACTCTACTCTCAATGTCAATAAGTATGATCAGTTTGACATGAATCCAAAATACATTAGTTTGTTTTTGCAGCATTTTTTTTACAATATGCTCAGTCATACTGTGTGATAGTTTCCGTCCAAACGCTGCAACGTTGCAGAACAGTCAAAGTAAACCACTTGTCACCTTGATCGTTGATATGTTAGTGAGTTAAAAAGTTACAAGCTGGGTTTTTTTCTCTCTCTCCTGCTTCTCTTACGAATATCTAGGCGCCATCTACGATGCTACGCAGTCTTATGACGTCACCTTCTGTATTCTCGGGGCAGCTGAGGTTCTGTCGGGGCTGTTCATTTTGCTTCCATTGGCGATTGGAAAGAGATGCTATAGGCAATGGGCAAGCAGTGTGGGCAAGTGAGGTAATGCGCCCCCACTCCTCACGCATTCTTGAGTGACGCTCCAGGATTTCCATATTAGCTGTACTACCAGATGCATTCCTTGTCAGTTAAAGAGTCGCAATGACGTCATCCTCACAGCTTGTGCGAAGTAAAGACTGTAATATGAAATCATCAAGTTTTTATGCATCTTGTGGTTGTTTTTGGTGGTGTTTTTTCTTCGTTTTATCTCGACGCGTAATTGAAATATTTTGAAAGCAATGTATATGATTGTACCGGTAGTCAAATTGTTTGTCTTGTTACCGTAATTTGTCATATAAGCAATGAACAATCGCGAGAAAGAATGTATATTCAATTTCATGTCATTTTTGTAGATTCCATTTATTACTTTTTTTTACATTACACGTAATTTATATTTCTCATTTGATAAGATGCCCTGTAACACATCGCTTCATGTATGTAAAATGAGTAACAGAGATAAAATAATGCATTAACCAATCGCTGAGAATGGTTATTGTAGGTCTATATCGGAATATCTTGATATCGATGTTAGAGTCTGAATTTTTGAACTTCAAAATATTTTGTTCTAACCGATGAAAGATGAACTATGCGACATTCTGAAAAAAACAACTGTATGAATGATTGCTGAAAATGAAGTCCAGAAAGAGAGAACGGAGAACACTATTCATCATTTGCTGAATAAGAGAGACGTTGATAGTCTGCCATCGAGAAATGCGAAGTCTCTTAATTTGTAATTTGGAAAAGACATGCATGATTCTAGGGATGGTATGATTACTTTTGATGGTTCTAAATGAATACCACAATTCTTGATAAAAGATGTACATTTGGGCATTAATCCATCAGTCGAGTGTAAATCCTGTGTAGCTTGCTCTCAGAATAGCTTCAAGTAGGTTTTGGTTTCAGCCGTGGCCCAGTTCAGCTCAAGACGAGTTTTGGAAACTGTCATTCAGGACTGGTTTGGAAAAGATGTAGTCAGACCATACCACTGGTTCCTTTATAGCTATATGTGTGACAGTGGCAGAGAAGTAAGGGTTTCGGAGCTTCCAATGGAGACTGATTTGGTGATAAGATGTGCGATTATTTCTTGGCTCCCTGGTGATAACATACTTTGACTGCAGCCAATGAAATCTAGAAATAATCTTGAATAGCCTTATCATACGAGACGACTATCATTTTCTCTGATCAAGTCCCTCACTGTTATAGTTCATGAACAACCCTACTGGAAAGAACACAGTGTCCCACAATGTGTACACAATGTATTCACATAGTCGACTATGTGAAAACACTCGAATTTAACAGTGTGAAGATGATTTCACACTGTGGTTTGGTTTTCACAGAGTGTTCACATGATAATACTTTGTTTCACACTGTGAATTGATGACTCACATTGTGTTCACACTGCATGTATTTAATATTGTGTTTCTCTCACTGTGGGACACTCTGTTCTTTCCAGCAGGGAAGGTCCATCATTTTTTATTTCTGTTTTACAGCTTCCAGATGATTATCCTCCTTGCTTTATAAGATAAGTCAAAATTAGGTCCGTTTTCTCAAACTATTCTTTCTATGAGGCATGATTTTACTCCTCTCTACCGGGGATTTAGATCATTATTTTTATGGTCTTAAAGATGCGTTAACACAGTTCTCATACCTCATATCATGTCGTTATATCTCATGTTACTCTATGTCTTTGATTTAGATAAACAATACTGACTAAGTATGTTATTGTACACCGCAATTGAAATAATGACATTAGTAAGAAAAATCATGAATGCAAATGAATAAAAAGATAGTAGTAACTTCAGAACTCTTGAATCATGTGTACTGCCTAGCCAGTGGGTCACAATATTCTTGAAGTTTGTAACTTTTGTACTCAGCGCCACAGACTATTGTACATTAATTGAATAGGCGTCATTTGTGGTTGACGTAGATACAATTTATCTTTTCTAAGTAGTGCTCCAGTGAGACATATAACATGAATAAGGGTTCCAGCAATGTGACAAACAATGACAAGCAAATGTGACAACTCAAACAAATAATTGTCAGGTTTGTGTTGCCATTTATCACACATTTTAAATTAGTAATATTTTCAAAAGATATTCACATTTAAGTCTTTCTAAGGACTAGGTGATCTAAAGATACGGAAAGGCATATAGAAATATCCATATGCATGGTTCAATAGCCTGCGTAAGTCATCCTTATCTTGTGAATTGCCATTGCAATAGCAAATAATTTATTGCATCCAGGAAATATTTTTCGAATCTGCATTTTCAACCATAGCACTAATATGGACATTTGGCATTAATGCTTAAAAATACCATTTTGAAAAGAAAACTAAATTAGAAACGTGTTTTTCAAAGTAAGACAAAAAATGTAAATACACTATTTCTATTTATAAAAGACTTTTTCTGTATCTGTGTCAACAAAATGAAAACGTTTCACAAACAGGGTAATAAATTATATTCATTCATGGAATGTCAAAATAACATGAGTACATACACACACACACACACATGCGTGTGGGTGTGTGTGCGTGTCTGTGTGTGTGCGTGCTTGAGTGAGTGTGTGTGTGCTGTATGTGTTTTTGTTCGTGCAGAAGCATTGAATTTCCGTCACATGCCCAGCTATAGTACTAGAAGATGTTCTGATTTTGCCATTACGCCGCACCAGATGACTCGCACTAGAACGATCATAGCTTGTTATTCATTCTCCACACAACCGACTGATTTTTTTTTCACGTGTCCATTGACCTGGTGCTTTCATTTCTTTCATTTCAAATAATCTTATCAAATGCAGACATGCTCCATCACAAGCAATTTTGCTGAGTCTGTTGACGTGAAAGAAAAAAGAAAAACCTGCACACAATGATGACGCTTTTCAGAACTTCTTCTTCCACAATGGTTCCATTTTTGTAGTCAGACACAAGGACATTTATATCGCAATGAACTTGAGCAAGAATTCAAGGCAGTCATCATTACTTGGTATTTAAATGACATTTCACAAAAACTCGAATTCAAATGTTTCAGCAGCACCCCTCCCTCATTCACTGTATCCACCATTCTTTTCACAATAACAAGTGTGAAGGAAAGGAGGAAGCAAACACTCGTCATAATTGTGAAGTATTTTAATGCCAAACTGGGTTGATCTAGGCACTGTTACAAAAAGAACAAACAAACAAACAAGGTTGTAAGAATCGTGTATGTTTGTTCCTGTTTTATCGTTTGACTTTTTTTTTTCTTGGACACATATCACAAGAAGCACACTTCGTAAGAGAAACAAAAATTAATCTAATCTTATAATATACTGTTGTCAAGACCGTCTCTCTTTACACGATGAGGCGTTCCGAATCGCGTGATTTTCATAATCATTTGCCACCACTGGCAACATACTTGTAAAGCGGTAAGGAACCCAATTGCAATAGCGGGCTGGAAGCCATGCTTATGCAACTTACTCTATTCACAATACACTCATCGTGCTCATTGTACGGAACGAATAACAGAAATGCGTAGTTCAAATGCAGCTCCAACGATACACCATCTCTCTATCTGATCTGACTTCACATGACTAATCTTTATTGCCCTACTAAAAGTTGAAGTTGTTTATTCAAATCAATGACAGGGTAAAAGATGAAAGGAATTTCCAACTAAAGCCTCTCTTACATCCCGTCGTGCGTGTTTAGAAATCGTGCGGACTCGGAGTTCCTGTCAGGCGTGGAGTTGTCGCAGGGTGAAAATTAAATCGGAGGGGAAGTATGTAGTAAGTACTTAATGAGTGGGTGTGTCTTGCTCAAAGAGTGAGGCCCGCAAGTGGTCTATACGCCTTTTTGGAAGTAGGAAGAAGTAAGGAGCACGTAAGATCTCTACTTCTGTCGCACACAATGAGTGGGATAATTGTACGTGAATTGCAAGGGAAGCGTACGTTTTCAGAAATCGTACTTACGAAGTAAGAGAATCGTAAGGAGCACGGAAATGTTAAGCAAGAGAATCGTGGGTCAAATTAGAAGAACGCACGGATAATCACAATAATATAAAAGGGTGCACTGAGTCTCTTCAGCATTCATGTGGACTCACTGCAGAAAATGTCGACGCAGAACTGAAAGCACGCTTTCCGTATCAGCATTTATATAGGAGCACGATGCACCTGAGCATGTCTCAACATGTACTTCTGACGCACTTTTTATCATGCTGATCACCATCGTCGTCTTAGTGTGACGTACTTCACAAGTACGGTAGTAGTACTCACCACGCATTTTGGAAGTAAGTAATACGCACGAAGGAAGTGCGCTCACCCCCTTTTGTTAACACGTATATTGAAAGCAAGCGGAAAGTAAGAGTGTCTTGCGTGGTAAGTACGCCTTCGTGGGAAAATACCCCCCGAAATTGTTGCATGTTTTGCCTGCGTTACACGCACACCTATCGGACTTACTCAGTACTTTTGTCTTGCGTACTCCGAGCGTGCCCCATGCGTGCTAATTGTCTCAGCCAGGTCGTAGCGAAAAGCTGGCCGGCCAGTTTCAGGCTGCGTGCTATGCGTCGTGTTTGCGACCACCCAAAAAAAAGTACTTTCCACTTGCGTGCATCTCACTACTTGGCCCATATTTGGCACGCAAACCACTCGTAGGAGCACGCACGACCGGATGTAAGAGAGCCTTAATTTATGACTTATTTGTGAAAATCTCATATACACCCGTTTGTATTTTCTGGTCCTTTCTATAGAAAGTAAGGTCATCAAGGGATCACCACATTGTATCTAATAATGATTGATATGAAAAAAAAAAAAAATCTGTACTGCAGGGTGTGATCAATAAATTGATGGTGAGAGAATTTCTAGGGGCAATTAAAGAAGATGTTTTAGAAGTAGCTTCTATATGACCAATTCAACAACAACAACAACAACAACAACAAGCTGTCACCAAAACTAATAATTCCGAGTAACTATAGCAGCATTTTTTCTATGAGTATAGCAATTCACGGTATTGTTCCTTAAATGCACGCCAGTCGTACTGACCGCAGTACTGATGAGTGGCCCACTGAAACATTCTATCGAAACTATGTGAAGGAAAAAAAAAGAAACAGATGGATATTTTGATCTCTGTGTTGCAAGCGTAGTGAAGTTTCATGTTATTATTGCAATTCTTCACCATGTTTCGATTTTTTTTTCATTTTTCATCAATCGTTTTTTTCCAGAGCTTACCATGCGTCTCGATTTTCAATAAAGTAGGCCCTATAGCCCTCTCTTCAACTGAAATTCCGCCACTGAGTAAACTGTAAAAGGCAAAAAAATAAGCTTGATAAGTGATCCAAAGTCACAAGCAGCTCCTTCCTTCATTGTAATGAAGACGCTGCACACACCGAGATTGTCGAGCTTGAATAAATACATCGATGACAACATGTTGATTATGAATTAATCATGTTCTTCTCTTACATTTTTTTTTTTTTTTTTTTGTGGGGGCATTCCCAATTTACTTACTGAGGTCCATCAGTAAATTTCCATTTCTGATCTCTTCTTTTTCCTTCTTAAGAGTGCAGTGGTATCTTTGGATTCCCAATCTTGGGGGTCTCAAACAACGTCACCTGGCGTACTAATCCTTGTATTAGGGGAACCTTTCAAAACGTAACCTAAGTCCTATATAGTTAGGAGAGATATTTCTCTGCGATCCTTCTGAGGTCTGCTTCGATTAGGATTTTCTTCAGCTTCTCCCTGTTGTCGAGTCCCTGGCGATTCTTCCAGGCCTCCAGTGCACGGTACGTAGCCTCCTCGGAGTCGTTGGCGCAGCTCATCAGGAACGAGTCCAGCTTGGCCTTCTCGAGTCCCAGTTTCAGTCCCAGCGGAATGTAGTAGTTGTGCGGCACCTCGCACGCCATTTCCCGAAGAGTCTGGGCGGGAACGTCGTTGGGTCGGTCGTCCTCCTGTCCGGACGGGCTGCAGTGAAAACAACAGAAGCGGAAATAAAATAAAGTAAAATAAATTGCATCTCTGGAATTTACGCGCAGATGAGATATGGGAATAAACATTTATAGGGCTGATGACTACTAGCCAGATTATACGTAGGTGGAACAATATATATAGGATAGGAGACCTTTTGTTCGAATTGAAGCCGGCACGTACATCTTTATTAGACAAAATTTACAATATGTATTTGTATGTTTGTCCGCCGGTAGATGGTATATCAATCATGACTCAAGTGAAAAGGCCAGGATCTGGCAACAACAGGACGATGATAGTGGACCCTGTGGACAAACCATACCTGGACTACAAGGAAGCCCTGGGAACAGAAGACCATTATCATAATAATGCTGCTGGATAAATGACCTCCTGTTAAAGTGGTTTAAGTCACTACAAGAGTCATGAGTGCACTCACAAGAAAACATGAATTTTGATTGTAAACCGTAATGTATGTGAGATACTTGCATAGAGAAGCTACCATGTGCTTACTTCAGTTTGTTTTCGTCGGTTTCTCGAGATGCACTCAATCTTTGACATACACAAGAATCATAATGTCATAAACAGTAGTTACGAAATAACAATTGATATGGGCATAGATCAAGTATATATGACCATTTAGAAAGTATCTATAACCATTTAGAAAAAATAATAAATTGGAAGAGGAAGGTATGGCAAAGGATAGATATTCATAATATTCCTCCCCGAGACATGATACCGTAATTTGCTGTACTTACAATGGTCCTTCGCCCTCTGCCGTTGGGCTCAGAAAAGAAAAGCTACTTTGACTAGACGTCCTCCGACCTGGAGCAAAAAAAAAAAAAAAAAATGAAAAGACATTTCACCTTTAAACGGACGTCAAATGTCATGTTACGTAATGTCATGTCACATGATGGTATGTAATGCCACATTATAATGAGATGTGTTATAATAAAAAGAGGGATATCGTGAATAGGATTGTACGATGCGACAATCCTTCGTTTCCTAGGTAATCATGTTCATGTATGACATTAAATCCGTTGTCATATAAGTTACAGACATCATTCATTCCAACATAGAGTTCCTTGTACATACCATGGGCATGTGCCCGTTCTTATGATTGCAAAACTGATTGCAGAAAGGGGGTGTCTAATAACGGGGGAAAAATCGCTTAAAGGTTATCCCGAAAGTAATGCATAGGACGCCCTCCCTCTTTGAAGTTCATTAATAACAGCAACAGCTCTACTAAAACATGGAACTAGCAGTAATAGAAGCTGATCTCACCGTGAGAAGGAATGTTTACGTGACAGATCATGTCGACTGTCTTGGTGGCAAAGGTCACGAAGATTTTCACGTCCTTCGACTGGTGTCTCGTGCAGTTCACCTGGAAGTCCACGGAATTGCGATGGAACTCAATGACGTCACACGTTGACAGGGTCTTCTCCTACGTACAGAAGGTCGTTACATATTCGATCGTATTATGATCAATGGAGTAAGAAAACGTCTTTATCGAGGTCGCATAACATTTCTTGAAGTTACAGCCAAAATCGTTTGATGTCAATACTAATGATAATGATACTTGTAATGGAAACTTATTTGAGGACAATCTTACGAATGACATGAACAGTTGGAGAAAGGAGTGTTATATGATGACAAGACTACCAAATGAACAGAAAAGGGTTCCATTAGATCGTAAGGCTGGCGTCACACTGTCTCGAGTTTGACACAAGATGCTAATACGAATATGAAGCTTTGCAAGATCTTCGGGTATTTTGTTGTTGTTGGTTTTTTTTTTTGGGGGGGGGGTGGGGCTGGGTCTTGCCAAAGATTTTGCAACCGCTCGAGAAGTTGCTGCCACAGCCTGGGAAATTCCAACGCCGCGGCGGTCATACAATGACTTCAGTACCCTCACGAATGACCCGATGTTCGTTCAATCAGAGCCAACATTGGACATTTTCCTTCATCTTGTAATTCCATTTTTGCTCAATATTTCGGGACATTGCTAGACTGCATGAGTTAAAAAGAAATAGCCATGGAGGCCGAGTTAGGAAAGACCACCGGAAGAGTCTTACCTCCACGCTTTCGCCATCTTGGCATTTCACGACGATATCATTAGTGTCATCCATGCGAAGCTTTAGGACGAAGTTCTTGCCGATGTGCGCTGGTTTCACGGCGTAAGGGGAGGTGGCAGCCATGTCCTCCAACATCATCTGTGCCAAGTCGAACAGTCGAGTAAAGATAACAGAAAATTAATAGTATGCTTTGTACTCCTTATCAAGACAAGACAAGACAAATCGTGCGAAGATATAATTCGAAACAATGTTAACACACTGTGCTAATTAATCAAAATTCTTGCAGACGATAGGAGCTCTGACGAGTTACAAGACACATCAGTGCAAATGAATTACAGAGACTGTTCGTGAAATAACCTTGTCCATGCCTTCCGTGTGATCGTAAATCATGACGTTGATGATTGGTTTCCTTGTTGCCGGCATCCATTTTGGGATGAATGGGCGCAGAGACAGCTTCTTGTACACCTCGCTGCCCATTACCGACACGGAGTACTTTCCTGAGCGTTCCATCTCCAGTTCCAGTTTATTTTCATCTATTGAACATCTCGCTAGGTGGATGGAATCGAGGTGGGAGGAGGAAAGAGGGAAGACATGCAGGTAGTTATTATGAATAATGAGAACCCCCATTATCACCACTGTGGCTACATTTACTGACCTACGCTGCACGCTGCATTATCAGTAATGTTTCATGTAACAAAAATCTCATGAGTTCACTCTCCCTCTTTCAAACAACAGATATGCATAAAACTCGCGCTGCAACTCGAGAATACGGTAATTTATTCTTCCCCGAATAGAAGAAGATACTTCTGGAGTCAAAATGAATGTTCTCTGTACAATAGGAACACTTTTCTTGAGTTTCATGCGTTATAAACACTGTCGCGAGTTTCCACTGGAACCGAAGGCTCTCTTCCGAGTGATATAGTAGCCTGTTCAAATCTAGGTGTTTTACCAGTAAATTACTCGCAGTTCTTAGTAGTATTCTGACTGGGTAGTACCCGCCAAGATGAACAAGTTCATGAATTCGATGACGTCAAAGAGAGCAACTGGACACAAGTCACCAACTGTCTATAAACACGACCAAGCCAAAAAGGGTCTTTCTTACAACATTTTCTAGAAAAAGAGAAGAGCGTTTGGTTCATGAATCTCATGAGGGCAGGATTCAAAATGAAAGGTCAAAATTGGTGAAACCCTTATAAATAACGTGACGCGAACTTACGTCGGGAAAGCCTCTGTGTTCCACTTCCGCCGGTCCTGCCGGCGTCATCCTCGTGATGGACAAAGACCTCCATGTCCTGCGACCACGAGCTGAGGCTGTGGGGTAGGGTCAGCGTGGCGGGCTTCTCTAGCGTCATTCCCGCGGGAGTGAAGTGGACGTCGGGCGAGATGCAGAAACCGCTGCCCGCCGCCGCCGAGCCGCCAGATTCTCTCGACAGCTCTACGCCGATCTTCTTCCTCTGGCCCCGCGGGATGGCGCCCGGTGGTACTTTGAGGGAGAACCCGTACGTCTTGCTCGAGATCTCTCCACCTTCCATGCCTATGTACTTGGACACGAAGACGGGACTAGCCCTCCCTGCATTGTCATCAAGAGATTTTTGGCATAAATCAGAGATGAAGCAAATACACTGAGTGTTTGCAATTTGTTTTGAAGGGTTATCACAACGACAGAAAATGACATCATGGCAAGTAGCTCAAGATCTAAAGGTTTTTAACCTTTAAACTTAAACTAACCTTTTCGTCCAAAAATTTAGTGAAAAGTCCGAGACTAAATAGTGTGCACAATAGGAATGGAGAAGAAAAGGATTCCTAAAGCCACAGGCACGGTTGGTAGCGTCAAAAAAAGCCCTTAAACCCGACAGCAAAAGCCACATAAACCATTTCTCATCGACACATGGCTGTTTCTTCCACCATGACATCTTGACCATGTAATGCATGTTGTAGAATACACTTAAGTTGTTGTTTGACGTCATAGGAGCAGGAATCCAAACACAATATTGCTCCTTATTACACTAATTGTTCCACAATCGAGTTTGAAGTTTCTGAAATCCATGAATAGGAGTGGGACAACCGGCTTTCGTCTCCTGCATTATCATATTGGGTTTTTTCTCTCTCCCTCTCTCTCCCTCTTTCTCTCCCTCCTCCTCTTGCTCTTTTTCTTTCTTTCTCTCTCTCTCTCTCTCTCTCTCTGTTAAACACATATGCGCACATACAAACACACACACACACACGAAGACATTTCCGCAAGCACATGAACACACTTCACTTACGGTTACCTGTTTCATTCCTATCCAACTCCAGAGGTGGGATCGTTTGTTTGGTTGCGATGGTCAATTTCTCTCCCATTTCTTGCGACAAGGTATCCTCCTTTTCCTTCCCTGGAGTTCCTTGAGGACTACAAAACAGAGGAATAAGCTGAATGTAATGCTTACAAAAACTCCACAATGTGTTATCCAATCCAGATTTTTCTTCTTCTTTAAACTAATCTGTTGGTTACCGACAAACTGAAGTGCTAATGCAACCTGGGCAATCTGCATTATACCTTTATCGATGTTTGGAAATGTATTATATATAAATTATATACATTCATATACATACATGAAATCATATCATATTGATCTTACCGTCGTTTTTCTGGTTTTTCTTTCGTCTCAAGTAGCACAGGTCTTGTGTCAATGCTGGTGCCGGTGCTGGGGCCGGGGCCGGGGCCAAAATGTTTTGAAGCACTCCTATTAGAACTGTCCTTCTTTTGTTTTTCTCCCTCATTCTCCCTCTTCTCATGTTCTTTTCCATTTCTTGTAGCAAAAACAACGAAACAAAGAGAACATGTTTTCCACTTCAAAAATCTTCGACAACCTACCTATATTGTCGGCTAGAAAGCACAAATTATCTTACACTTTCTTATGAAACACCAATAATTATGTATTGGTGAAATCAGAATGGAAAGACAGAGTACCAGAAAAAATGAAGCCTGTAGAATGTTTGTTAAAGGAAGCTTGTAGAATAAAGAAAGAATAGTATACCCACATTGCCGTGTTTCCTGCGACTGATGTGAAGCGACATTAATCAAATGAAACATACAGAGCTATTATACTCAGAACGAAACGCCGTTTTTTTTTTTATGACATTACATTTTAAAGTGTGAAGACTTACATGTCACTGGAAGTTTGCGTTTTGTCGGGTTCTTTCTCTTCTTGGTTGGTCTCAACAAGGACAGGACCAATGTTCTGTGACGTCAAGGTCTCAGCTGGAGGGTCCTTATTGAGGTCCTTGTCTTCTTTTGACTCCACTGGGGTTTTCTTCTCACTGTGTAGAGGGATAAACAATACAACGTATATGTGTGCAACTCTTTCGTGTGTTGCCAAAGTTTGTTCGCTTGTTTATTTCTTTGCAATGAAGGAGGATCATGCATATCGTCTTGCTACTTTGGAAACGATTATACCACATCTTGCCTAGATAAAATGTCATTATTTACCAAAGTGGTCTATCTGAAACATGGTAGATGTATACACGTGTATAAGGGAAAAAAGAAAACCATGCCATGGAAGTCCGCAGCATAATATGCAATGTCGGCAATTTATATTTTTACTATGTTTCAACTTTTTTCTATTCCTTTAACTTTGTTGTGTAAAGATTAACCATGACAGCCTAAAACACAAACAACATGATTGCTTAATCATACACGAATTTTGTCGGAACGATCGTGATGACGATGACAACAATGGGAATGATAATGATAGTCGTTATGCACTTTTCTCTTCTGTGGGGTATGGGGTAGAAAATTCAATCTGTTTTAAGTTCATATCAAATAGAAAATACACTCATAGGGATCACTGAGTTGCATCCTCTACATCTCCGAATTGACTGTGACAAATCAATGAGCCAAATAGATCAATGATCGATGAGCCAAATAGATCAATGATCAAAATAGATCAATGAGCCAAAAAGCTCAGCAGTAACGTTTTAACCCACTGACTCTCATGTAAGGTAATTTTTATATAGAGTCATTACATGCCATGCACTGTTTGTTCTCATTCGCAGTGAGTCAAACGACTTACACTTGTTCTTGACTGATATCTCGTGGAGGATTATTAGGGTCGGAGCGGACCGCGTTATCGGCGAATAACTTCCTCCTCGGACGTTTACCACTTGCCTCTCTTGCAGACGTTTTGTTTTTCCTGTAAATGTCACATCATTACTTTGTTTAAGAATAGACAACATTGATTTGTTGACAGTAAAGCAGTCTTTTAAGAAATTGGATGGTCATTCACTCAAGGCGCACATGCCATGATTATCCCTGTGGAATGAAAAATAACTTGTATTCCTCTTACCAGAGTAAAATATGTGCATCCCATTCTGAAAGTCTGGGTATCAATGGTTGTGTACTTTCATTTATCTAACAGTGCTACTGTATGTTCCATTTAAAATATTTTGAAATTGCTGCGCTGAATGTTATATTTTTTAAGTTAGTTGCATGAATTAGACATGACTACATTAAATCCAACGAAACCAAATTAGAGTTATTATGTATGTAAAAACAATCTTCCTTATTTCTTAACAATGCTTAAAATTGATAGTTTCCTCATTTCTAAAACTGACTCCAATAATCTGTAAATCATGATAACTGCAATTTTTTTTAAAGCAACTCTTAAAATGCCGGACGTTTGCTGTGACAAGAGTATTTCTTCAATCCTTGCTTCACACAACGTGATTATAGATCTGTCATCATCTGAGGCAAAACACACATGCACTTTTTGAAGTTGTGATTAATAAATTCATCTCTGTCAGTGTTTAAAGGCCACCAGAGAGCTATCGATGACCCGATATGATTTTCAACAGAGAAGATGTGTTAAGGTGTCGATGATCATCACATACATATTCAAAAGAGAATACCACAGACATGTCAAAGTGGATTAAAACGACTCACTTGAGTCCTTCCATCATAGATTTGTAGATGTGTATGATGTTGCCCATCTGTATGACGAGATAACCAGCCGAAGAGGTGAACAGCGCCCTCAAACTTAGGATTGACATGGTGTGCGTGATTTTTGTTCGCCGGATCTCTTCGTAGCTGTCGTCGAGCACGACGACTTCGAGCACCTTCGGCGTGATGCCTTTGACGAAAAGTACGTACACTTCGTCGTGAGGTCCTTTGACGCAAGTGTTGACGAGCGTCCGCCCGACTGTCATTACGGGAGTGGTGTCGACGCGAGGGTAGTTGTAGAAGTCCATCGCGACGATGCGTTCCTTGAACCGCACGAGGATCAAGCCCGTACTCACAGGGATTATCCCTTTCACCTTCTCGTCGACGGGCAGGGACATGGCAGCTTCCCCGGTGGCGTATTTCACCACGAGGATGTTTCCGTTGTACCGTTTGAACTCGGCGACGAACACGACGTCATCAGCGACGGCGACGGCGGTGATCTGTTCAACGTTGGCGGGTTTGCCATTCTTGTTGATCGCGAAGTTGCTGACGTAGTGGCCATTCACGTTGTACATAATTAATCGGTTCCCCGACTCGACATTGATGACTCTGTCAGGTCCGAACCGCGTGCAGTTGTCGATCACCGTATCCCCTGAGAAGCCGGCGATGTCGGTGTCCGTCCCCTTGGCCACGTTAAGCCTGCTGTAGAAATGTCTGTCATCTTTGTTACTATGGGTCAGCACCGTGTTTTTGTTCAAACTGCACAGGATGTCACCCTTGTCCGAGATTTCTTCAACCTTCTTCAGCCACAGCTCTTGACTTTTGGCCATTTCCTCAAACTTGCTTCAAGCTAACATGCCATCACAAAACGGAACGTCTTGTACACAGGAAGGAATAAGAATAAGAACTTGTGGGTTGAGATGCGACATCAAATATGACCTTCTTCCTTATAACCCATGTCTGATGACAAGAAATATGTGTGGCCCCAAAGACTAATGTGATTAAATTATTATCAGACTTGAAGACAGCTAGTGAGTTAAATGTTCAGCACATCCAGACAGCACTGTACGTCCTTTATTGAAGATTATGGAAATTACCAGCACCTGATTGAATCGATGAACAATATTCTCAATAACGATTGCTTATAAGGTACATGTATCATGTAGGCAAATATTGATTTACTGCACTAATAGGCCCGCAACAAAATATTGATGGCGACTAAATCTATCCATCAATAACCGTGTCATCAAGCTATACTTAAAAAGCCTGTAAATGCACGCTAAGCAAACATAACACGATTATAAATCGCTCCTACATAAGTGTCCCGTCGCAAAGAAAAACACCTAACTGTTGTGCAGTTTGAGCTGTTAATGTGTCTGTCAATAAGAACTATTAGACTTTCATCACAGAGGAGAAATGATTTACAATTCCATTTATTGTCGTACGTGATATGTGTGATACACATTCATAAGGACTACACAAAGCTAAAAATCCTGCCAAGTAACCAACCCATGCATTTATTCAGATTGTTTCAGCTGCACAATTGGTTCCTATTTCCCGAAGAGTTATAATGTCAGCTTCCATATCATAAAGCAGTTTTGGAACGACGATTCAATAAGTGTAGGCAAACACAGGAAAGACAGATTAAGGCACTTGAAATGGATACAGATAGCGCTAAGACTAATGGCTTTCCAATATTTCAGTGCTACTGCCAATGAAGTGAAACGAAAGTGACAAATGTGACAGCTCACCGCGAAAGATTGAAGATGGGCCTACTTACGATGGTCACGCTCATGG
The DNA here is from genome assembly GCF_964275005.1 of Diadema setosum. Classification (NCBI taxonomy): domain Eukaryota; kingdom Metazoa; phylum Echinodermata; class Echinoidea; order Diadematoida; family Diadematidae; genus Diadema; species Diadema setosum. The sequence goes on from NC_092701.1 coordinate 34,843,044, forward strand.
AACTACAAGCAGCACATGATCAGCAGGGCGTCAAAATGTCATACAGAAATATTTATACCCACCAGCAGGGATATTCACGAGATAACCATTCGTTTGAAAACATAGCGATTTAACCGCTATAAACAAACATTAACGGCGTGATCTCCATGCGGTTTCGTGTAGAGAACTTCTACGGCGTCTCCCTTTAGATCGGCCAGGTGAGTGAAAGGGTTATCGATCTGCACAGAATCGATGAAAGAGAAGAAACCAGCCATAAGAAGTCGTGCTCTATTCAAGCAAACACAATAGCGCTAACCCGTCTGCTTTTGAACATCTCAGACAACGCACCTTGGTCCCTATAGCCAACTTCATGTGCCGTAGACAGAGGGTTAATTCCGAATAGTCCCATCTGCATTGATTGCCGTCAGCACAACAGACAATATTATCAATATTTAAGACTGCGACAAGCCTTTAGTCGCTCCTCCTTTTTCAGGGAC